>NC_137468.1:149993612-150150234 GCF_964235325.1 Thermobia domestica
TTAAATTCACCTTAAATATCATTAAAGAACATTTGCCGTTTCTCTTCATCGGCCCACAGTTTACGGGTCATACACATGAAACTGAATAATATCATAATATCATTCCTTATTTTATTCACAGAGGAATTATTTTTCGTCCCTCGTTTGAATGCTTATAGTTCATTTATTAGATTACTTTCCTGTTTTTTAGAATCAAATCTTGGGGACTCAGGCGCCATTGTTAGGGCGTTAACTCACGTTCGCATGGTCCTGGGTTCGATTTCGGACCGGCGCATTCCAATTTTCGACGTCCACCCATTGTCATGAAACAAACTTTGAGGTCATTTGAATAAAAGACATGACAGATGACAGCTATTAGGTTCAGAAAGCTCCTGATACAGCTGTTAGATATAGAACGACGCAGCACACTGACCGCGTTTTCATTGGTAGGCTGGATGTAGTTTAACAGATGGCGTTGAAGCGATCCAAGCCCACGATGGGCTGTTACGTCAGTGTTTAGTTAGTTAAAAGTCAGATCTTCCCAATTAAATCTTTCATACTAGCTACAGCTCTGAAATTTAGTTACAGATATGTAAACCCAATGAGAATATAACATTTGCACGTAATTCTCGTTGTATCTTCTTGCCATATGGTAAAAATTAATACAATTAATTATGTAGAAATAATTCTCACGCGCATGCTGCTTACAGAACCCAATCATCACAGTAATTTGGCTGGTTGCAGACAATTAGGCGTTCTGTTGACTTCATCAATAACTTTAAAGATTCAATCAAGAACAGATTGAGATCTGAAAACATCGTATAATAATAATAATAATAATAATAATAATAATAATAATAATAATAATAATAATAATAATAATAATAATAATAATAATAATAATAATAATAATAATAATAAGTTGACACTAACGTGTTTATTGAGCGCCCGTGATTAAGTTGGTACACTCCGCATCAAAAAAATTGCGACAGCTAACGCCATGCAGTTAGGCCACCCAATATACACCTTCTTATCCCATAGTCGTGTCAGGTAAAGAGACCCCCTGTCTCTCCTCTTTTCTTCTCTCCCATACCAAAATTAGCTAACAACATGAGCGCAATTCTTATTTCAAACTACACATGTATTAGTTTTGGTCATATCAAATGAAATAACAAAACCGAGACGAAACAAGATTCATATGTTGATGTAGGGAAAAACTGAAACACACACACAATGAAAAATTGAAACTAATGAATGTTACACAGAAACTCAGAAATGAGACAGGGGGAGAGAGAGAGAGAAGAGGAGAAAAGAAGAAGAAAAAGAAAAGGGAGAACAGATAAAACTGTGGAATTCAAACGTAGTAACAAAAGAACCTAACATTATAAAGTTCCGTTTCCAGAAATCCAACAGTAATATGGAAATAATGTTTGTTTTTACATACTTTTTTCAGAACTATTCGAATATATCGAGGATGCTTTAAACATTCATTATGTCACTTTCATAATGAATAGTATACTCAATTTCAAGTAGAACTGTAGTTCTTCGAGACACATCTAGGATAATGTCAAAAGTTTAACACACATGCTTTGTTTCCGCGTGGTTCGATTGCAAATTCGAAAGTGTTCATTGGACGTACTGATCCAAAATACATTCTAATATACGTTGGTCATATCCTCCATTTCAGACTACTAGTGCAAGCTGAACAACAACAAAAAAAAAGAAAAAAAGAAAAAAAGAAAAAAAACGAAAGAAAAGAAAAGAAAAGAGAAAGAAAGAGAAAATTAAAGAGTGTTATTTTACTGCTATATTTCTGTTAGAAATATCCTATATTAAAAGTCTAAACTGTATCGTAATGAAAAGTTACAAATGTTGGATAGGAAAAGCTTATGTTTCTCATAGATGTAGCATGTTTCAAATTTCAACGTGAATAAAACACACTGAATTATAGTATGGGAACAAATTTTGTGTCGAACTAATATAAATAAAATTTTGTTTTCAAATAACCAAAGAGGTTACCATTTTCTAGTCTTTTCCGAAGATTTATCTGTTCCGTACATCCAGCATTTATTTCATCTCTTCCGGTTAAAACGTAATTTGCACAGATAGAATGAACACGCTAAGAGCTCAAACGGATCATCGTGTCAGTCGGATGGTGTTGATTAAGTTATAGACCACCACTGGGTCAAGGATTCAAATCCGCAGTGGCCCGGTAATTCGACTGAGACACGGTAACCCAGAGGATAAAAAAGAGATTTTACTTATTCCCTTGCGTTTAAACAGTATTTCTGTCAGACATGACCAAGACTGGAAATGTTATCCCCAGAGCACGAAAAACACGACGCCTAAGTTAACAGTTAATTAGATTCTCCATACCAGGTATATGGGGGTCTTGCTCTGTTTTAACTTTGGAACATGAAGTGCGTGTGTGTGAGAGAGGGAGCGAGGGAAAGAAGTGAAAAATGCAAATTCGGGATAGGAAAACGTCAAGAAAGCGGGAGAGGGGCGGGACGAATATAAATATGAAGTATACTTATCATTGCAGTGTATGATGTAGAACGCACAGACTGTTTACTTATCGCCAGTGATGCTTTGTAAGTTCTCCATCAGAAGATAAATCTGTGCTTGCAGCCATTATTTTATGCGGAAAAAATCATACTACCTGATGGGGAATCGAACTAAGATTTTATCTGTGGAAGTCTGGCATGTTACCACTACACCACCGATTGCTTTAGCCAAACTTTGTTTAACAAATGGTGGAGTGTTTCTTTCTGCGAACGATAACACGAAAAGTGTATACTGCAGATCAATAATGTCTTTGGAATGTCCTGGTAATTCCCTTCCCCTTTTCCAACCAACATGCGTAAATCGTCTCTATCATGATACAGGTGATTGCTTCCACATTCTTATGTATTATTATTATGAAAAAATATGTAAAAACAAACATTATTTCTATATTACTTTTGGATTTCTGGAAACGGAACTTTATAACGTTAGGTTCTTTTGTTACTACGTTTGAATTCCACAGTTTTATCTGTTCTCCTTTTTCTTTTTCCTTCTTCTTTTCTCCTCTTCTCTCTCTCTCTCTGTCTCATTTCTGAATCTCTGTGTAATAGACAATCATTGGTTTCAATTTTTCATTGTGTGTGTTTCAGTTTCTTCCTACATCAACCTATGAATCTTGTTTCGTCTCGGCTTTGTTATTTCATTTGATCGAAATTAATACATGTGTAGTTTGAAATAAGAATTGCGCTCATGTTGTTAGCTAATTTTAGTATGGGAGAATAGAAAGAAGGAGAGACAGGGTGTCTCTTTACCTGACACGATTATGGAATAAGAAGGTATGTATTGGGTGGCCTAACTGCACGGCGTTAGCTGTCGCAATTTTTTTATCCTGAGTGTACATCATTTGTACACAAAATATTTATCGACCAGCATAGCATTACGTTTTACAAATACAGTGAAATTACAGTTATCCTGATTAATGAGTTCTGGACGCAATCCGGATAGTTGGTAAAATCTTTTTTTTTTTTTAATTATATTGTGAGATAACAAAATCTTGAAAATTGCTTTTGTTTAATAGAAACGTGAGCAATAATGCAGACTGGAGACTGAAATTAAAATCACTTTGCTGCAAACAATTTTTAGAAAAATATAGAATATTCCAATTAGATATAAAGTTTAACATTTGTTTGGTAGGAATTTCAAGGAAATTGCATTTTACAAATGAGTACATATAGGTAGCATTTCCATTTTCGTTTATCTTTTATGTTTTTTGAATATATAGTACCACACTGATGAGTTCATTGCACTTTATAGCATTTCTTATTCTTATCCATTAGGTAAACTTAGTTGCTTTATTATTTGATCTTAATTTTTTTTTTACTTACATCCTAAGCTCGTAAGAGTCGAAGCAAATAAACCCATAAACTAGAATGTTATACTTGATCAATGCAGGGGTTATATCTACTTTTTGGTCTATCCCGTATATATTTATCTCCTCATATTGATACGGATATTTGGTGATCCGGATGACAGGAGTTTGGATAATTGGAGTTATTTTGTATTTAAGTTAAGTAACAATATTATCATTATTGAGAAAGGGGGCTACTGGATTCGAATGACAAGTTTCAAGTACAAGCCTGCTCTCCATATAGTTCCGCCACTGATTAAACGTTAATTTGACACAGAGGAAAGTAAATGATGAACACTTACTCCCCCTTCTTGTAGATCCGTTTGTATATTATAATGCATTTCTCCGTACACGACTTGTACAGCATATGCGAAGTACTATTTAAATACGTTTACGATATATAAAAAAAAAGTCTTGTACGTATATGTGAAGTTTACATGCAGATCCTCTTAGCAGATGTAAAATGGTGATACTTGTCTCTTATTTGTCTAAGTGCTCCTGTTTTCGACCGCTATGTCAACCTTTCATCTTATCTTCTCACAAGACATAAGTTCGGTTTTGTGTATAGCACAGCGCGGCGGCGACATCAAAAACACATTGTCATGTGATCCTATATGAATATCTTGCTGACACTCGCCAAGATGCAATTTGCCTACTCTCTCTCACCTGTTATAAATGACGTCATCGACAAGATTTCTTTCTTCTCTCTCTCTCTCTCTCTCTCTCTCTCTCTCTCTCTCTCTCTCTCTCTCCCCTTTCCCCGCTTTTCTCAGGACACATACTTAACAGCAAAGTGTTTGTTAGATGTGGGCCCACTCATTCATTTCAGTCATTAATCGGTTCTTGGCACTTTGTGTCTGTTATTCCCGAAGAGGCGCCGCTTCTCCCACTGATCATGCGTCGAATTCTCCTTGGGGCTACGTTCCTCCCCCCTTCCCTGCCTCATATAAAACTCGATCGCCCACAGTTTGCTCTCGACAGAACGTAGGTGTTGCCAAGGTATTTACGATGGCATTTTAGCATTGCTAATTTTAAAACAAACACAACGTGAATAAAAAAGAGGTAGCAACTCCAAAAATATCTTTCGATTCATTATTTAAACGCATTATTAAGACATCTCAAGACCAAGCTCATAAAGTAGTACCATTTCATCGAGTCCTCGTTATCTGTATTGAAATAAAATCTTTAGTTTTACGTCTCATGTTGATGTCCTATATGTTAAAGGACAACGATGATAAATTATCTGAATAATTATATAAGATTTGATGAAATGGGAATCTGGAAGGATAGTGTACACATAGTTTGGCATCTGAGATCTTTCTCTCGTACTGAGGCGAATGGGACCGCCGGGGGACGCGGCATAAGATCTAAAACTCATTTTGTGACACCTTGGCCGGATGGTTCGGATTCCACGTCAATCAGTTGGTCCTGTCTCATATAGAATCGCTGCTGAAAGGGACGTTAAACTCTAAAAAATAACTCAACTCAACTCATTTTGCGGCACAACATCTAAACGGCATAAGATCTAAAATCATTTGGCGGCACAAAACCTAAACGCCACAAGGCCTAAGTAACACAAGTCCTAAACGGCATAAGATCTAAACGGCACAATAGCTAAATTTAGGTCTAGTGCTTATATTTTTAGGTCATATAAGCACTCCCTCCTCCCTATAACCGCCCCTCCCCCAGCATTGTGGAGGTTTCTGTCCTTCACTTTGGGATTCCTTATATCACTAAAGGAAGGACAAATTTAGTAATATCTTGTTTCCAGAAATTCAAGACTTTTTATCGGAAGCAGCATATAAGTTATTATGCTAATATTGCTTTTCGGCTGGCTGGTCGGCTTAAGCCACATGAATCTTGCCAACGGTTAATTTATTTTTCATAACCGAATGTAGTAGGAATAATTGGAGATATGTAAGAAAATTAAATGAAATAAAACCTTTCACTTTTATGTCTCACAGCTATGTCGTGTAGGCTGAAGGAGACAATCAGTGGTGATGAGAATGAATGAAATGGTGGAATGAAGATAGTGGGAGGAAAAAGGGAGAACCTAGTGAAAACCTCCACACATGGTGTTTGTTCGCCACAAAGCCCTCTTGGGCGTGAACTGGGAACGAGCCATGGACTAGGAATGGCCGGAGCCGGTTCCCCGTGGAACCGGTTTTCGGCTATCAACGATTCGGCTGTAGAAGATCCGCTTCCGGAGCCGGGTTTTCGGATCCAGGTCTAGAACCGAGTTTTTCGAATCTGGAACCGGTTCTGAAAACCGATTTTCCAAGAACCGGTTCCGCCGTGGCCATCCCTATGGTACACTTGAGCTGCTGGTAGGTTATGAACAGTGTGCTTTGGGCTAGATGAAATGGAAGTGACATGCAGGCGCCCAAGCGGCGGCGCTTGTCTCATTTGGCTAAACAAACTGGGTAACTGGCAAACTCATTGGCTGAACAGACAAACTGGCAAATTCATTTGGCTAAACACCCATTGCTAAATCTTTTTTTTTTTTCTGGGGGCACAAGCGGGTCTGGGCGGACGGGCAAGGCACTAGCGCGTTGCGTTGTCTTTGCAGTATTTTGAAAGGTGAACTTTGTGCCTCCTTTACGGGTCTTTGGGGGGGGGATTTAGGGTCCAGGTCTGGAACCGGTTCCTAAGGTCCGATTCCGGAACCGGATTTTCGGATCCAGGTCTGGAACCTGTTCCGGAACCGGTTCCAAAAACCGGATCTCCGAGAACCGGTTCCGCCGGAACCGGAACTTTGTAGCCATCTCTACCATGGACCCTACACACTAGAGGCGAACACTCAGAGACATGTAAGATTTGCAGGAAAAGTAGCTCGAATTATGGAAAGTATACGCAGGGTATATTGGCTCATAATTAGGAAGACTGTGAAAAGACCTTTTTGTATTCCAAGATGATGTAAATATTGATATTAGGTAGGTGCAACACATCAATTCAGACTGGGGGCCGCGGTTTCTCAGTGGTAGAGCGTTCACCTCTGGTCCATGGGGTTTCTGGTTCGATCCCACCTTGCGCTAAGTGAATATTGTGGTGGACAACCTACCGTGTGACATGGTTTTCTCGGGGTTCTCCCGCTTTCTTCATTCCACCATTTTACTCATTCTAATCAACACCGTCTCTTTTAACCAAAATGGCATAATCGTGGGACGTAAAACTAAAATATTTCATTTTTTTTTTAAATTTAATTCTGACTGGATTTTCTTGTCAAAGAATCTAACGTCAAATTTTGTTCCTACACTGATTATCATTATATTATTGCTTTGTAAATTTGTAATACTATTGAGTATACGTTGAAAGAAAAGGAATTATATTACAGTAAACTCTCCATTTGATTGACTAATTGGGCCGAAAGATTGTCCATAAAAACGGAATCCTGTTAAATCCTGGGATATATTACGAAGAATATTTAAATTAAGATATTACACTTAAAATTGTGCTGTATGATGTAAAGTATTTAATATACAGTCTTGTTCAAAAAATCTTGGCTTCCCCGTTTGCTTTAATAGACCATAACCTGACCACCTTAGGAAATTATAATACATTGCTCTAAATAAAGATCTCAATTGTTCAAAGAACATCCGCATTTGATTTAATTCCAACTGTAGATAAAATACAGGGTTTTTTAAAGAGTGGGTGGCCAGTTTTTTTAAGCAAGACTATACATACCATATTGGTAGCATTAAAAAAAACTCATTACAACTGCTTTACAAGGGTGGAAAAAGCCGTAAATCCGACTCGAACAAAACACTGGTAGTGCCAGTGTTATTATGTGTATGAACTAGAATAAGCAAAACTGTTTATATATATATATACAGATGGTGATCAGAAAAATGGAAACACCTGTAGTTGGCAACACGTCAGATGTTTGGGTTGACAGTGGTGTCGTGGCGCCCGCAGCGCCGGAACGCTGGTGGTGATGTGTTAGGTCGGTCTCCATACTACGTCAGGCGCAGTGGAACAGCAGTGTCCAGTGGCTGCAGCAGACGGAGGTAGTGTAAAATGGGAGACCTCTCAGATTTTCAAAGAGGGCAAATTGTTGGTGCGCGGTTATGTGGAGTGAGTGTGACGGCAGTGGCTACTGTGTTAGGTGTGTCGCGTGGGACAGTGTCGAAGGTGATGACGGCCTACACAACACACGGGAAAACCACATGGGGAAGCGGAACAGTGGGCGGAAGAAAATCATGAGTGACAAGTGGAGCAAGTGACGGAGGAACTCAATCAGCACCTCCTCCACCCTGTTTCAACAATCACAGTCCGCCGCGAATTACATGACATGAACTTACGGGGTCGTGTTGCACGGGCCAAACCGCTCATCAGGGACCATAACGCTTTCGCACGCCGCAAATGGTGCCGCGACCATGCAACTTGGACCGTTGAGGACTGGAAACGTGTAATATGGTCGGATGAGTCATCCTTCACCCTATTCCCAACCACGGGCCGTGTTTATGTGTGGAGAACGCCCAAAGAAGCTTATGATCTGAAGTGTCTCCGCCCTACTATGAAACATGGCGGCGGCTCGGTGATGCTGTGGGCCGCCATATCATGGTTTTCATTGGGTTCTGTGGTCACACTTAGCGGACGAATCACTGCCAACGATTATGTCGCAATTTTAGGAGACCACTTGCATCCTATGGTCCGGATGTTGTTCCCGGACAATGACGCCATCTTCCAGGTTGATAATGCACCCATTCACACATCTGGCGTTGTTGCAGCGTGATTTGAGGAACATCGGGATGAAGTTCAACACCTCCCCTTGCCCGCCCAATCCCCAGATCTCAACATAATTGAACATCTGTGGTCCGTCTTGGAAACACGACTCCGGCGACGATTTCCACCTCCATCCTCTCTGACAGAACTGGCCGATGCCCTGCACGAGGAATGGTGTAAAATTCCACTTGCTACCATTCACGACCTCTATTCCTCCATCCCACGTCGCATCAAGGCTGTTCTGAAGGCGAAAGGTGGCCCGACACCATATTAATCTGTTCGGTTTTCACTGAAACCAGTTTCTTTTTTCCCAGAGAGTTCCGGGGTTTTTACTGAAACGAGTAATTTTTCGTAGGAGCCGATATTTGTTCTTGTTCTTGTAGTACACATTTGCAAACAAGTTAAGGAAGAAGCAAAAAATTTTTTGATAATTAAAAAAAAGTGAACCGGTTTTAAAACCGAAACCAGTCTGATAAAGGAAACAAACCACTTTTTGATAGAAAACTGAACCGGTTTTAGAACCGAAACTGATTTTTGATAGAAAACCGAACCGGGTCTGGAAAACTTTTTTTTTTTTTAAGTTTTCAAAAACCGAAAAACCTGTTTGTGTGTCCACTACTATTACGAAGCAGTCCTCTCATATTACAACCGCATACGTCGTCACATCTTATAAAAATATGGTCGAAGTTTTTACATTAATACTGTAGTTTCTTTCTTCCAAATACATTTTGCTTTCGTTACATCCTAGTTCGTTGATTCAAGATCGATGGTTTTACTGTGCTGGACTAAGAAAGGCATATAGTAAAATATGGAATTTTCGTGTGGGGGAGGCCAATCCATTTCCCCGCGACTGTTTCCAGCTGTGGTATAGGATGCGTGTGGATAAGTTTACTCATCTTGTTTAGAAAAGCCCAACGAAGGTCTAGACAATGATTTGTTAGGAGAGGAGAAAAGAAACGATACAAGAAGAGAAGGAAAACCCACAACCTGTCAGCGCGTGCTTCGGGCGATGGCAAACAGACAAGATTTACTCCGGCGACCACCGCAGCAGGAACCCCGCAGTGCTCAAGGAGCTAAATCCCTTCGTTACGCCACGAGACTTCGCTAAGCCGATTCAAAATATAATTACTTCATGAATTTTAATTTGATATATATATTTTTTCAGTTTTTTAACAAGAATTTGATATTGTCAGGTGGAAATAACAAGCCGCAGTAGCTACCTACCATCTGTCCGGCCCGAGTTCGAACCCTGGTGGTGGTTGGGAATTTTTTCTCCTTCCTAAGACTGTGATACTTTTCCCTCATTGCCTTTAAAATGAGTACCTGAGGAAACCTGGGGAAATAAAGAAGATCGGAGCGTACCTCCATGAGTGCCAAAGTTAAGAAAGTATGGAGGAGACTGGAGATACATGTTCTCATACAGTATAACCCCTGGGAGCCTTTTTGTTCCAAAAGATGGTCAACCTTTACTTACTTAATTTTTATCTGAAGTTCAATCAAACACACTTATGAGGCGTTCCCGGTAGTAAGGGCCAACTCAGTTTCCTGAAAATTCACTCTGTATCTTCCACTTCGTTCGGAAATGTATTTTCTAAAGGAAGAGAGGTACGACTTCCAGTGTAGGCACGAGAACTGGCTGCCACAGAGCATTTTGATATTATATTCGTAAGTCTCGTGTGTAATTTCCGTGTGTTCAGATCCCCGAGCTCGCCCTTACTACCCGGAACTCCTTATTTAGGATTAAGAAATTAGATTTCTGGGCTTTCGGCATCTATGACCATGTTACCCCGTCACGTATGAGGGATGACGCCCCTCGGCAATCACACTATCCGAGAAAAGGGAAGGAAGGATGCTGCCTGGGACCTATATGTTAGGTACCATCCCGACATTTGTCTGATATGAATGAGGAAAACCCTGGAAAACCTCATTCAGGGTGGGTGGCCTGAAAACATTTTTACAATTTTTCGTCCGAGTGTCCTCACCGAGAATCGAACCCGGGACCGCTTGCACCAAAGACGAGAGCTAGAACACCGTATGTCATTTGTCGATTACAAATAATGATTTCATAATAAGTTCTTGCTCTTTAGGCCAGATATAATTCAAGTATTGATCTTTTTTTCAAAATATAAAATCTTCATTAAATACTCGAATCGTCCATTCTCCTGCTCTCTTGTCCATTCATACATAGCGAAACATAAACACAGATCGAGTAGTTTAAGGCAGTGGTGGCCAAATTTTTTAAGGAGAGGGTCAAGGAAAAAAAGAAATAATTGAGGCGAACCAAGATAATTTATTAAAAATAACAATTGTGTATTTTAGAAAATTCTTGTAATACTAAGCCTTATTCATGATTGAAGTTTCTGACCATCTGCTTGGAACTGGGATGCACTGATTCTCAGAAATGAAGTTTCTCTATCACTCTGTTTCTAATACAACTCCTTTGAAGTAACCAGATTTTTCTTTTCATTCGGCAGATTATAAATCGTGTCGTGGGGCGGATAGAATCTTTCAGGAAATCGTATATGGCCACGGCCCGTAGTTTGCCCGTCACTGACCTAAGGTGTTAGGATCTCAATCGCAAAACTTATCTGTCCCGGATTCAAATCCCTCTCAGGTCATCTGTCGTAATGCATATTACACCTATCCTCTCACCATGCATTTCTTATAGCTAGACTCTCTTAGTTTATGGCACATAAAACACATAAACAAATAAACACAATCCTTTTTTACAAACATTATGATGCTACCCTTCTTAGTGAGGATTCACTTGAGTTCTCCTTGCTAGTCTAGTGGCTAGCGCGTGTGTCTTTGGTGCACATTGTTTTGGGTTCGATTTCCGATGGTAGAGTACAAAAAATAATCTCAGAATCGTACCTTTCCATTGATCATTGATCATTTGGCCTAAGAACATAATCGTGGGACTTCAAAATAAATTTTATTTTTCACTTCAAGATTAATCTGAAATCGAAATCAAGAATTTCCGAAATCCGAAATTTTCTAAACTCTGGAAATTTTCCGAATCTGGAAAGTGAAATTTCCGATTCCGGAAAATAAATTTTCCGGAATCCGGAGTCTGGAAAATGTTGGCCATCCCTAATCGAAATATACTTCGGTTCTCTTCGTGAAGCACGTAAATTGCAACGTATTTAGGTTTCATAATTAAAAACCTGTGGAACCTATAGGCATGTTTTAGACACAGTTTGCGCTCTTAAGTTTTATTTTTTGGGGGGGAGGAGGGGAGGAGGCATAATTTTTCATTGAAAATGTCACAATTAAATTATACAATAATGATGAATTAAAGAACGTTAGATTGAATAAAATTAGTTTAAAAAGGAAGTTACTTTGATATTTTCACAATCAACTCTGGTCTCCTCTCACATACAACTATTTTATGGGTGAGAGAGTCGTATATTTGGGGTGATTGCGCCCAAGCACTTTCGGGGAATGAACACCGTTACCAGAACTCAGAGCATTTACCTGACAGAGTTACAAGAACAACACATGGCCATTTCTACAGAATTCCGCAGAGATGTGTGGCCAATTTAAGAGATACGGTCAACTAAGCTTGTAGAGAAATAGAGGTTCACCTGTAATCCTATAACCCTATATGTTAATGAACCTATGTGCATGATCCTTATTTCTCGCTTAGATATTAATTAGTACCTCAAGAACAACATGGCAAAAAAAAAAAAAAAAAAAAAAAAAGAATTAGGGGCAATCAAGATGCGACCAAAGAAAGACAACCACTCAACATGAAGATAAGCGAGAGAAAAGGAAATGCCAAGAAATAGGATAATTGTTTTATTTTACACATAAAAAATAATACACGAACATAACAAACATTTAAGACACACACACACACAGACAGAAATGTCCAACACTTTTGCCGTCTTGTGCGCCCCGCCCGCCTCGTCAGTTGTGTCTCTCCCTTGCTCCCCCCCCCCTTGTAACCCCTCCGGGGCATAATTACAGCTGCACCAACTCTTCGAGGCTTGAAAGGACAGTAATGGGTGTTTTAGCTTTTAGGGCCCTTGTCTTTTTGATTATTATTTTCCCGGAAAGAAGAAAATTATAGACAAGCGACTGCTTTCTCAAGAAATTGCGTGCGCTGCCTTCTCTCTCGCTCTCTCTCTCTTTCTCTCTCGTTCGTTTTCCTGTCTCTTTTTCCAAACTGAAATAGGAAAAGCAAAAGACACCCAGTCAGGGTTGGAAATCGTTTTCATGAAAACGATTCTTTGGAATAACCAAATTAATCTAGGAGTCGAATTTGCTTTTTAATTGTATGGCGTAGTTGTACGGAGAAATCTAAATAAAATAAGACGTTTATTTATCGAAAAAAGCCTAAGGAGGTATTTTTCGATTCACTTAGCCTCATGATTAGCGTGCTTGACTCATCCACACTCTTGTTTGTATACACATTGAGAACGATCGGAGACATGGTCTCCCAAGAGAGCTTTCATCGCTCCAGGCCACCCCCTGAAATCATCACCGTACGTAGAGCCTACCAAATTTGTTACCAGAGAGTCTACTTAAGTATATTGTAAATTTGGTTGAGATAGGTGAAGAACTCTGGTCAAATTTTGGTAACTTTTGTCCGTGGTCCCTTTTCATTTCTACATGTAAAGAATAGGTTGGTAAATTTAAACCAAAATGAGCGTGGTCATTTATAGCATACTTAGGAGGCTTGACAAATTGGTTGAGATTTTCCAAGGCCATATTTAGTCGAGCCAAAAAACAGGAATAATGAAATGAAATATTTGAGTTTTACGTCTCACGTCTATGCCGGATAGGCTAAAGAAGACGGTGATGATGAGAAATGAATGAAATAATGGAATGAAGAAAGTGGGACGAAACAAGAGAACCTCGAAGAAACCCACGCACATGGTGTTTGTCCACCACAAAGTTCACTTGGCACGAGCTGTGATCAAACCAGGGAACCCATGCAGCAGAGGTGAAGCTCTACCACTGAGCCACCGCGCCCCCTGCCAAATATAAATAAATAAATAAATAAATAAATAAATAAATAAATAAATAAATAAATAAAAATAAAGGAACAGACGTGAAATGTTATATCTCACTATATTGCACATGCCTACGGGATGTCCTTTGGATCCTATAGGGTCTATCTTCCCTGAGACATGCTGGATCGCAGTAGAAATTTTAACGACAATGTAAATGTCCATGAAATTTCCTATGTATTTCAATGGGACATAGTAACGGAGCACAGAGCAAGAAACCGGTGCAGGAGGAATAGTCGCACTACCTCAGGGTCTGTATTTATAGGATTGGAGAGGGGACATCGCATTCAATGGGAAAGTCTGGGAAAATCACAAGTTACATAAGGAATAAACCTATACCACAAATTACACCAAAGAGCAGAAATGAAAACAAAATGGCATGCTCCGGCACTACTTCCCAAATCTTTCGGCGCCCGGTCATGGGTAACTCAATCTAACTTCTAAGTTCTCATGAACATGTAAATAGTGATTTTTCAGGGTAAAACCTGGAGCTACGAAACTTCCCTGGGAACTTGTGTCTGATCGTGCTCAATGTGAGTTACGATTGTTTCTGAGTAGGCTGTTTTCTCATTACATTGAACCGCACACTCCATAAAAATGTGAAACACCATATGATGCGAATATGTTATAATAATTTGTTTGTGACATTTAGCATACGCGAGAGGCTATTTACCAGGAGTCAAAAATAACAGATAAAGAAATGCCCAAAAGGTTTATTTGCGGGTTTGTTTATTGAAGTTTAGCGTCCCTTTTCCAAAGATGCGCGAACTCATGACGTCGGCGCTCATGAGTTCGGAACTCACGCTCATTCGACCTCACCGTCACGAAGTGAGTGTGAGGTTGAGTGAGCGCGAGTTTTAAATCTTGATGTGAGCGTGATGTCGAGATAATGATTGTCAGCGTGAGGTCGAAAGGATGTTGTGAGCAGCGGCGTATTTAGGAGGGCTATCGGGTTCAAGCCCCCCGAAATAAATTTGACATATGCACAACCATTAAAATTTGTTGGCACCCAAAAGGAAAAATATTCACGTGTTGTGCATAGCCCCTCCCGAAAACAAAATCCTAAATACGCCACTGTTTGTGAGCGTGAGTTTGAATGCGCTTAGTCCAAAGTAGGCATCTTTGTCATTTTTAGCATCGAGGCTATATGAGACGTGAAGCTACAGTTTAAGATGGAATCCGAAACACCGTAATGCAAAATTGAATTGCTTCCCCACGGGAAATTGAACCCGGGACCACGTGTACCAAACGTGCATACGATAGCCACTACATCAGCAAGGAGGGTTAAAAGTAAAATAGATGGATAAAACCACAGAAAGAATATAAAAGACTCAGCAAAATGGGAAAACTGTATTTCATATCTATATATAAAGCAACTTGAAGTTAACTGAAATTACTGTGCAATTTCTACTCCTGTGATACAAAAAGATTTAGCAACGTTGCTCTTCTTGCGCGACCCGTTTCTTTTGCAATAGATTGCGAACTCCTTCCCGTACAAGGACCCTTTGTGTACGGTGGATATACGGCTAACAAGTGGTTTTCGAGCTAATATTTTTGTTGAGAGTCTTTGAGTTGTCGTGTAAATATTGCTTTGTGTGTTTCTAATCACTATTTCTACTCCTCCCATTACGTGTACCTTGCGACAAAGAGTCGCCGTGTTGAAGGTTGCCCGACCGACAATTCTTGTAATGGCGTGAAATGAGCGTAAGAAATATTATATCCGTTTCTCTGCCGATATTTTGAAGCTACTTAGTTACTAATATAGATAATTAAAGCGTCGTTTGTGATAGGAAGACATGTTTTGGTGTGCACTAACCAAGATGGAAGTAATTAGAAGTTAAATTACTCCCGAGAACTTTGTGTACTTGGGAAAGAAATTACCAGTTTGAACAAACGGAACAAAACACACAAAATAATAATAAAAATCTAAAATAAAAGCTTCAGGAAGATTGTTTCACAGAAAACAAACTGTGAAACTCAAGTTAATTTCTGACAAGTCTAATTGTAAACTAGGTACTTTTATGGCTTTAAGTTTACGTTATTAAAATAATGTTTTTCTTCTTTTTATTGTGATAAACTGAGAAAAAGTGTGTGAAAAGTTTGGCTAAGCCCGTAGCTAAAGGGTAGCCAATGGAGGGCTGAGCCACTGCAACCACCTTCAGCTCTCCTGAAAACATTCACTTCATGTTGTATGTAGCTTTATATATGAATGTAAGATGAACTGAGGCTAACTCTCCACCACCAAAAATATCTCGGCTCCCTTTATTAGTATTCTGGCTACTACCGGTCTGCATTTGACTAAGGTATCGTATAGTTTGGTAATGTTTGGACCCCTTGAAGAAGCTGCCTATTTGATATTATAGGAACTCACAGACTATAAATTGACTGTAAGCAGTGGTGATGTATGTAAAATGTGAGTTCGTTTTAATGTTTAAATGAATTTTACTTTTTGAACATTAGTTGCATTTTTCCAAGTAGAGGGAGGGGGAGAATGAAAACAACTTTGCTATTATTCTCATATTTTATAATGTACAGTCCTCAGCACAAAACCTGCAACATGAGCACATAAATTTATTGTGAAACGACGAAGTCCTTTGCTCCAAAATAAGAGTGCAGGGGAGGACGCCGAGTTTTTTCCTGGCGTGATTCGTGCCACTTAGACGTTATGTTGATTCCTTTGGCTGTTAGGCGTAGTTTCACAATAAACTTACACGCTCATGTTCCAGGTTTTCTTGCTGCGAACTGTACCAATCTCACATATGCAAAACAAAAAGCAGGTTATAAGTATCCAGTAGTACCATTAAGTAATTGGATACGAAGCCTCTTTGTCTGGAGGCCTCGGTCCTTTGCATCGGTTGCACCTCCGATTGTTACGGCGTGCTCTCATATTTGGATTTTTCCTTCCTAAGAATACCCTCCAGAAGAAATTATCGTGGTGTAGTCAATCTACTAAGTGTAGGCGACCTGGTTCCATCACCAGAGATTACTTTCTTGTTATACACTCGGTGCAATACGAAGAAACTCAAAGGTTAGTAGGAAAATGGCGAACTGTTGCAAAGAGGTTTCAAGAGTAAAGATGTGATCGAGTTGAGCTTAAACTTTGTGATGTCATTGGTACGTGAATAGGTCATTATTTGGCAATACGAGTGCTACTTGAACCATGCAATGGATGAATGCCTGTTAGGGATGGGCACGAATCGAGCTAAAACTCGATTCGTCTCGAGTTTCGAGTCCAGTTAAATATAATTTTCTCGAGTCGAGTTCCGAGTCGAGTCACTGTTTTGAGGCCGAGTTTCGAGTTGAGTCGAGTTTGATAAATGGCTCGCTCTTTCAGCTCGTTTTAACTCGTTTTGAAATCATGGTCTGATTAGACTGAAAGCGAAAGCCATGAGAAATGTAAGTAGTAATGTGGAATACTTTTAGTGTTGCTCACGACAGGGGTCCATATCTTCTCGTACTTTTAGTACTTCTTGTTGGGTACTTTTAGTGTGTCTCGTCTCGTCTTGATAACGAGACGACAATAGATTTTTATAACGAGACAGCTTCAAATGTTGTGAGCACCAATATAATTATATACAGTACTATAATACTTACTATCAACGCTGAGACCTGCAAAGTTAAACTTTTGAGCCCAAGCAGAAGCCCAAACCGGTTAGTGATGTCAACCGGCTCGGCTCGGTTCAACTAAGCGAACTCAAGTCAGCTCGGTTGGGACAAGCTATCGATTCGGTTCAATTGAGCAGATGTCTCGAGCCGGCTCGGTTGGGGTGAGCCACGACTCGGCACATGTGAGCAAACGGCTCGAGCCAGCTTCATTGAAACGAGTCTATCGGCTCGGTTCGACTCAGCTCAACTGAGCTGATAGCTCGAACTGGCTCGGTTGGGGTAAGCAATCAGTTCGGTTCGGTTTGGTTCTGGTGGGCCATCGGTTCGAGCCGCTCGGTTGGTAAGATGTTGACTCGGCTCACTTCTAGGCTCGGTTCGATAACGAATGAGCTGTGTGCCGAGCCGCTCGAGTCGTCAACAACCCTAAAAACGAGCCGAGCAGTTTTGAACATGTTTGGCTGACACCTTAACAATTTTTGACTCGAACCCGACTATTTGCTCCTCCGGATCTCAAACCCAGAACCGCGTGACCGATGTCCGTGCCTTTTGAAGACTTCTCGACGACCGAGATCGACAGTAAACTAGCTTTTAGTATTCGGATACAAGTCGCCTACCGTTCATGGCTATACTCGGTGTTGTTATAATAATAATAATAATAATAATAATAATAATAATAATAATAATAATAATAATAATAATAATAATAATAATAATAATAATAATAATAATAATGTTTTAGTTGTAGTAGTATCATTGATAATTATATTGTCTATGTAGGATACTTGAAGAGAGTACTTGGAACAACACACACAGTTTAGCTCGTTTTGGGTCGACTCGACTCGAATTCGAGTCGAGTTGCAGGAAATTTTTCGAGCCGAGTTCCAAAGAAAACACGCTCGTGCTCACTCCTAAACCTGTCGAAACTTGTGAGATAATGGGTGCCCGAGGGTGGTTCAGACTGCATAACATCTTTTCACACCATATTTGGTTGGCTGATGGTCGTCGTAGTTGGCAATTGGTTGACCCGAGGTAGTTTAACGCATATATTGGCCAACCAACGAACCATTTGCCGTCATTTATCCAACAGTTTTGACTTGTTACGTTGGCAATTGAGTTGGTTGGCAAATGGTCTGCAGAGCGACCAATTAAATGTTGTACCAACATAGGGCTCTACTTCTTTATAAAATTCTGCAGTAATGCTATAGAGTTGATATATCGGCTGCTTTCAGATCATTGGCTTTGCCCAGGTCAGTTTGGGCAAGACCAGGTCTGAGAAGCAAGACCCACTCTCAAGTGACCCGGACGAAAATCGTGACTCGAGTCACCCAGGCGATCTGGGACCCGTAGCATTACTGTTATATACTACCAACAGAATGCTAAAATAGCACTCAATTACGTGTATAAGTAGGAAATCTTTCTTTATATATTAATATAAATTATATTTATTCTGTTGTAAAATACTGTAATTTAATTAGGATGAGTAGCAGGAGGGATGACACCTACTTTTCGTATTTTCATTTAAATGTTTTAAATTTCTGAGAGGGAAAGAAAATACCAATCATATAAAAAGTATTAAGCCTTTTGAGCACGAGATGGCATTAGTGTCTCAAATCTCAGGGTATATACGTCACAGCAAATTACGGCTAATGTTATTTGACAGCTGATAGTTGAAGCTAGTAGATGTGCTAAAAATGGCGAAATTCTTAGGCTCGTGAAGACAATTGCGCAGTTTATGGGCAAGATACATTATTAAAAGCAACAACCAACAGGTGCTTCAGTTTGGAAATTTGATTTGGAAATTTCAATGCCCAAGATGTTTCGCGTTGTGGGAGACCAATCACAGCATTTATGATACTCTGGCAAAGGTCGAGGAAGACCGGTATGTAAGCAGTCATGATATCGTCAATGATCTAAACAGTGTTAAGCCATTTGGGGAAGGCTGAGTACAAAAAGTAGCTGGATGTTTGGGTGTCGTATAATCTGACTCAAAAACATTTACTCTTTCGAATATCCATCTGCGAATTTCTACTGTAAAGTATTGAAATCCAATCATTTCTGAAGCAATTAATCACGAGTGGATAACCTACGGTAACAATATGGGAAAACCATCGCAGTTGAAGCGACAGGAAGTTCCACAGTCTCTGACAAAGCCCACACTGATGCCTAGAAAAGTTATGCCTTAAATTTGGTGTGATTGAAAGAGCATCATGTATTGTGAGCTGCTGCCGATGGGCAGAACGATAGACTCGGGCCTGTAGTGTCGCTAATAGCGCCTAGCAATTCAGAAGAAATGACCGGAACTGGTCAACAGAGAGGCCATGCAACAACATCAGACCACATACATCTCAGAAGCTGAAATGGTAAATTCGCAAGGAAGTCGAATGAATTTCCGAAGAGATGCTGTGAAGAATATTGAGTGTCATTAGGAAGAGACTCCGAGCGCCTACAGCAAAATTGTGATCATCTGACAGATGTTGCTTTTTGGACATACCTGTTTTCAGTGAGAGTTAAACTGAGAAAGCCAGATGTTTGTATGGGTACATCGTACTCATAAGTGTTGTAATCGGGATAATTTATTATCTATAGTGTATTTCAAATTGCTTGATTCACTGACTATCTTCCATAAGTTCATATATATATATATATGCAGAAAAATAATAAACTTTCAATTAGAGAACTATATAGCTACAAGAACTATAAAGCAATTTGCTTTAAAAAATGTTTCTTGTATAGACGTGATTCCAGTTTCAAGGGATCCAAACAACTGAATCAATTACTGCAATGCCAACGAAAAGTCTTACCTAACCCTCTCTACAGTCTGGTCACAGGGAAGATGGGTGACTGACCAGATTGTGTTGGCATTGGGACGTTCACTCAGCGTCGTGAGGGTAAATGGGGAACTAGTTGTAAGGAAAAAGTAGTAAACACTGGTCTAGAAAGCTAACATGAACGGCGAGGGGTCGATGTACTGACCACACATTATCTCAAAGACATAAGTGCATGAGCTGTCTGATAGAGCCTGGTACCCTAAGTAGGGCTATTATATTTTTGCTATTCCAAACTAGAACACTTTTGTGGGAGGTAAATGTTTTGAAATATGGGATGTTGTACTTCCATTCCTTTCATCGGTAGAAACTACTTAATCAGCTCACGAACCATTTTTATTTTATTCGTGGTGAATGTATGTGTAATGATGGTTACAAAGGTAATATCCATCTTAGGCCCAAAGATTATATGTGAATGAAGCGTTCTGCCAATATTCAAGCGTACTATTAACTGAGATTATATATTTAGTTTTAGGATGTTTCTATTCACATTTTCTAGAAACTGATCTTTACCATGTTTTCAATTTTAAAAGAATTGCAACTGTCATTTAGTACTATTGATTAAAAAAGAAGAAAAAAACACTAAGCAAAGTGCTTTGGACACCATAGACAGTAGTGCGTAATGCTGCAGAAGTAAGATTAAAAAAATAAAAAAATAAAAAGGAGTTGAGGAATTGATTTTGTGAGCCTGGGTGGGTGTTCTTTGTTTCTTTTGTACACAAGGGAAGATATTGTAAAAAGCCAGCGGCAGATGAAAGAAAGAGGCAGACGAGACCAGACCGGCCGGCAGACGAACCATTTCCATTCCACGTCCACGGCTGTGTAGTGGAAAGAGAAAGACAAAGAGAGGGCGAGTGCCTGTGGTCCGCATCGCACCGGTGGCCTTTGCAACATGTCATCAACTGCGACTCAAGAAACGACTCCACCAATCGTCACAATGTTTACTTTGCAAGAGGACCAATCACTGCGCCGGTTACAATGCAGGCTATTAAGTTCAGCGTTCACAGTACCAATCAGTACCCGAACGTAATTAGAGGAAAGAAGATGGGAAGAAAATGACAACAGCATTTGAAAAACAGAAAAATTATATAGGCTATACACACAAAAAAATTTTTTTAAGACTAAGATAGGAATCCAGTGTTGCCTCGAGGATTTTTTAAATATTACTACACAATGTATTTTCCACTAGTTTTCTCATTTTAACCAGATTAACCATTTCTCTACGGTTCAAATCTAAAGCTGTCAGTTGTCCTGTATACACAGAATTATCCTGTATTTTACAATCTATTTTCCTGTTTCTATGAAGGTTGGATATAACGCACATCTGTTTAAAATTTACTTTCGAGCACGAATTATAGTAAAAATGGTCCAGTGCTTAAGCGTAGGGTTGTTAAAAAGATTAATATATTTTTAATGTGAAACTAATATTTTAAAAAATGTATTGCATGTATGCTTATAAATCTGAGTTTAATTTTTATTTTATTTTATTTATTTATTTTGTTTGAGAGCGCGCGCGCCTTGTGTTTACGGAGCAGAAATATGACAAATCTATTTAAATCTAGGTCGTATTATTCAGCTAAGTGCGTCTTGTAATATTTATGGTGCATCAAGTCTTCATTTGTTTCCTCTTAACTTTACTAGACTATTCTGTTCTTATTTTATTATTTATTTATTTTTAACATATAATGTTTAGCACGAAAATAGAGGTTTATAGGTTACTACAGTAGAAAGTCGAAAACTCGGAGCAATTGGGACCACAGGTAGTTCGGATTTTCGCAAATGATCAAGAAATTGCCATTTAGGCTTAAATATACTGTACAGTATGCTCTTTTATCGGTACAGTGGTTATACAGTACATACAGTAATTACAATACCTTACGTAAGGTTACTTACATTTAATTTTTCTGAAGAATCTGCTCGTACACTAAATTACAGTGTTCCTGCAACTCACACTTAAAACTTAACTTGTATAGGTCTAAGGGAAAATAAAAATATGTATGACAAACAATTACATATGAATGACACAGACTTCACACAACGCCGACAGACAGCCCTATTGTTTGCCCAAGCGCTAAGACAAACTGTAAAAAGCTTCTAGGGACCGCGTTCGGATTTTTGACGTTCGGATTATCGACGTTCTGCTGTATCTCAATTTACTTCTTGCTGTATAGACTTTAACGTTATCATATTTCTCGAAACGTAAGATCTAAGAAGAGTACTTTCAGAATGTAATTTCTTTCGCCCTACGCCAGTGATGGGAAAACGTTTTTCAGAGGGGTCAATATAATTGATTAAAAACAACAATGGGACATCTTACAAAATTCTTGTAATATTAGGTTCCTATTAATCACTAAGTTTGTCATAATCTGGTTTGAAGTGGGATAGATAGTTTATCAGAAGTGAAATTTAATGCCAATCTGTCAGTCTGTTTCTGACACAATTCATTTGTAAGATCAGAAATTATGTCGTGGGTCGGATGGAATACCCGGACCGTATTTGCCCACAACTACCGTACGCCATCTTCGGGGATCTATCTTGTGCGTTTTATGTATGAGGTTCCTGGTTTGACTCCCGCTGGGAAAGCATCAGACGCTCATATCCCTCTTTAAATTGTTGGGCTTTCTTCTTATAGCCTCGGCGCTGACAGGACGTAAAAATACAAATCTATCAATTCTTTTGCCTTGTGTTCAGGCTTTGTTGTGGCTAAATAACTAATGTTGCTACCTTCAGTGAGGGAACTTGATAAACTGTAGGCTTACGTCACATATAGCTTGACTATTAAAGAAGAAGTTACATATTTTGTATTACACTTTAAATGCTAATCGAATGAACAAACGTTTTCCGTGCGCGTGGTCTCTGTTCCGATTCCAGGGAGAGTGCTTCTCTCAAATGTAAATCCGACTAGTGGTTTGGATCCGTTTTTGAAGTGTCCGAAACAGCCTCAATGCTGAAAAAGGACATTAAACTCCAACTACCAACCAATCAATCAATCAGTCAATCATAAGATTAGAATCATTAGAATTAAGATTCTACGATTAAACTTTATTATTCGATATTTGAGTAGCTGACTAGGATTGCCGCACGACAGAAGAGTTGATGCTGTCTAGTCTTGAAAATGTGTCAGGAAAGCGCTGTATCGTCTCGGAAAGTGCAAGTATATGTTTCTATTGAAAGTAATGTTGCTCACGAGACGCGTTTTGAGGAAATCTCGTGTCGAAAAGATGTCATCAAAGTTTGTTTTTCTATTGGAAGAGCTGTTTATAGTCTTACATTTCATCAATAAAATCCTGTCCTGTATCATCTCTTGGGAAACACTCTTTGGAAAAGCTCCGTCTCGTCTCGAAAATTGTGTCTGCTGTTATTGAAAGAGCACCGTTTCGTCTAGAAAATATCTCTTTTTAGTTGAAGAGCTCCATCTCGTCTCGAAAAGTGTTTCTGCTTTAGTAGAAGAGCTCCGTCTTGTCTCGAAAAAAGTGTCTGCTTTTATTAAAAGAGCTTCGTCTCATCTCGAAAAATGTGTGGGGTTTTATTGAAAAAAATTTCGTCTTGTTTCGAAAAATGTATCGGCTTTTATTGGAAGGGTTCCGTTTCGTCTCGAAAAATGTATCTGCTTTTAATGGAAGAGTTCCGTCTCGTCTCGAAAAACGTGTCTGCTTTTATTGCAAGAGCTTCGTCTCGTCTCGAAAAGTGTATAGGCTTTTATTGGATGAGTTCCGTCTCGTCTCGAAAAGGGTATCTGATTTTTACTGGAATAGTTCAGTTTCGTCTGGAAAAGTATGTCTGATGTTGTTGGAAGAGCTTCGTCTCGTCTCGAAAAGTATATCTGCTTTTATTGGAATAGCTCCGTCTCGTCTCGTCTAATGGACAATTCTGCAAGCGACTATTGTTTCTACCTTTCAAGAAGACAACTTGCTTATTTTTTCCTTGAAAAAAGGAAAAATGAATGAAAGAAAAGACGCACATTCTTGTGGCTGCATTCTCCAGGCACTGTATTTTACTACCATTTGATATACATGTAACACACATTATAGACCAAACCATTATTAATTTTCATATAGCTGTTTTATTTCTGTGAACTAGTATATGTTTAAAATGAAATTAAATGAAATTCATAGTTTCACTCCTCACGGTTATACTCTTTAAGCTGTTCAAGAAGAATAGTTAAATGAATGATTATGAAATAATTCGGTGGAATGAAAACGTGGGAAGAAACGAGAAAACCCCGAGAAAACTCACGAACACGAGAAAAATCACTAACGCATATGAGCTGGGACCGAACCACGGATTCTCCGTACCAGTGGTGGACGCTAAACTACTCAGCCACAAGTCCAAGATTTCACCTTATTAGTTACATACATTCTGAATAAATAATTACCAAATAATCAATTAATATTTACTTTTTTTTTAAAAAAAAATGTGATAAGTATCTAAAGGATTATGATCTATACGTTACAGTGATATATCGGGTGTGTATATCAAAGGGTCCGCGAACCACAGTGTAAGAACTGCTGAAATATGGTATTAGAAAAAGCTTGATTTTTTATTTCGAAAACAACTCACAATTCCACAAAAAGAACGTAATTAATAAAAATCTCAATGACTTTAAGTTTTCATAATGCATTTAGAAAAGTTCATTTACAGAAGTGAGTTTCATCATAACGCGTTTTTCTTTTCTTTTCTTTTTTTTTTTGATGAAAATAATTTTTATATTTTCGGTTTTTTTTTTTTTTTTTTTTTATCTTCATATAAAAAGTCATTTCTTATTCTGCAACGTACTGTGTTGCGCAAACGTAATATGGTGCTATACACTCTGAGCTAGCAACACTCGGGACCGTGTGACGTTGTTCACGAACTTGCACGAATGGCGACACGAAGCTGTCCGAATGTTAGCAGCCGACAATTTCAGCGAACGAAAGCAAATCGCGAAACAAAGTTTCTCACAGTTGTTTAGTAGGTAGTGAGTTGGGAGGATTGTTGTGCGAGTGCTTGTTGGTTTTGTTGTTAAATGAAAATGTGAACACGCTCAGCGTTATGATGGCGGTGTTTCGTCGTACATATCCGTCTTTGTCAGTGTTTCATTGTTATCTTTGAAGAAAGAGCAATACATGAATATTGGCATGTGTATTGATGTTTATTTGTGATGATCGGCAGGTGCTGAAAATATACCAAAGTTTAAAAATAGACCGTTTTTATGAAAGCATGGCACCGGTAGAGGAGCGTCTCATGTGTTGGTGGTGCAAATGTGATTCGAACAGGAGCGGCGAAGGGTTGAGACCACATGTACGATGGTTCAAGAAATCTATCGGGTTGGTAATTGTGTGGCTATCAGTGACGACAACTGCTATCCACATTGAGACTAATGAAATTACACAATTTTCACTCTCGGATGCGAACTTTCACCGCTCGTCGTCGTCATCGCCGCCGCTGTCGAAGCCCACCTCCGTCTCTTCATCGGCGTCTCCGTCGTCATTAGCGGCTGAAGCGGAATCATCCTCGTCACATGTTGTTACAGAAACATCTTCCACGCAATTTGTGGAAAAACATCATCCTTTTACACAGAGATTTAGGCATCACATTAAACAAACAGGTAAGGACATGTTATCATTTATTGTGAGTGTTATATGTGTCGAATTGTTAAAAGAGGCGTTCTAGGTTCAGTTCTATCTATATGTAAACATTGGTCTCGATGTGATATAATACGTAATATAGTTAAAATGTATGACTCTACTTGGTTTTTACTTGCTGTCGTGTGGGTAATGAACTAGTCAGAATTTTGTTTTCCAGTAACCTCATAGTTTCGTAGAAACTGTATTATGCGAGACGGCTGAAATTGAAAACTTCTAACCGGGGACCACCGCGAATTTGGACTGCAAAACAGTAGGGTTCAAGTTTATTTTTATTACAATTATAATCTTTTCTCACTCGATCGAATCTTATCAGAAGTTTATTTGTGATGCCGAATGGTATTTAGTTTGTAACATATTTTTTCCAGAGAGAGTATATTTCTAAGAATTTATATATGTTCTTGTGGAAATATTGTGCATTGAATTTTAGCCTATTTTATTATATTAAAGTGCTGGAGTAACTATTTCGTTGAAAAAAAAAATATTGTTGCAATGGTGTGTTAAAATGTGCATGATTAACCTTCGAGTTCAATTAGGCAAAGAGAATTAATAACATAGGTTCAGTACGTAGTGTGTTCATAATTGATCATATTGTGTCTTCGTAAATGTTATTTCTGTTCATTGTAAGTTGTTTGATTTACGTAAATGATCATCAGTGAAGAAACACTTGGTCTGGTCAATTTTTATTTATTTATTTATTTTTTTATCAGTGCTAATTCGGGTAGTGATTTATATGAACTATCTTGCTATTCCCTCTTTTGTCTATTATGCTCTGGACTAGATTTGTGTTTCTTTGGCTTCATCCGGTCAGAACATAAGTTCTAGCCTAAGAGACAGCAGAGGAACGTGTAAAGCTCTGAAATCTTCCTCTTTCGTGTTTGTTGTTGTTGTTGTTTTGTTTCTTAGGTTCTCATGTTATGTATGTATACGGAAGGAATTTGTTTACCGGGCTCGTAACCAGAGGGGGACTAGGGGAACCTTGCTCTCTTAAACTTTTCATGGCCCTTCCAGACCTCAATACAAAAAACACAGTTTAGATGTGTAACATAATTTTTAATGACTTGTCCCCCCGAACATGTTCATGGCCCTCCCAAACCTCTGTAGCTACTTTCGGGCCTACTTTTAAGGTATTCTAAAGTGGTTATACTAAGCTCCTTCGCGGCTAAGCGGTTTGCGTACGCGCGTTTGATGTGGGAGACCTGGCGTCGATTCCCAGTACAGCTCATGGGGTTTAGATTCCACGTTAATCAGTAGATCCACGTCTCATATAGCTTCGCGGCTGAAAGGGACGTTAAACTCAAAATCACGTCATCACCTCTAAAGTGATTATTATTATTATTATTATTATTATTATTATTATTATTATTATTATTATTATTATTATTATTATTATTATTATTATTAAAAATCTTGCTTTCAAATTTTGATTGTGCCATCATAAAATATTAAAATCTTTGCTGATATTGACAGAGATTAATTATCCTGATCAGTTTCATGTTTAACAATTAGGCTTATATTTTCAATTTGATCTGTTGAAATATCATAAGAACATGATAGATTGTATTTAATAAACGAATTATGAATTTCTCTCGTCACTGTTCTACTAGTTACGCATGCGTCTTTGGTGTTAGGTGTCTTGGGTTCGATTCCTGGGGAGAATAGTAAAATCTGAACCCATCATGATGGTTCGGATTCCGCCGTAAGCTGTAGGACCTTGTCCTAATCTAACCCCGATGTTGAAAAGGGACGCTTAACTTTCAACCAACAAAAGGTCATATGAACTGTTGTTTTCCCAAGAGGACGCGCCATGATCGTAGAGACAGATTATATATTAAAAACAATACGTTGATAGGCGCAGGCATAGGCGGAGTTAGGAATTGGTTGCTGGGGGGACAAACCTTTTGTCTGCTGACGGAGGGGGCACGGTTAATAGAAATGAGAATTGAAGGATCTTATAAGTAGCATTTTTGTTTTTTGTCCAAAAGTTGGGGGGGGGGGCAATGACCCCCTATTCCCCCCCCATAGCTTCGCCCATGGGCGCAGAAGGTTTTATTATGCATGTGCACATGTTCATATTTTATCTTCAGGTCAGTGGGAAATTAAGAGGAATTAATGTGGGGAACTGTGTACCACAACTTTTGTTGTTTCGAACTTGTAGTTGAGAGCGCTGAAGTTCTAGAAGTAGGGAAAAATCAATACGTGAGTGCGCAGTTTGTAGCAACAAGTTGCAGTAAGGTGCAGGGGATTTTATTTGCGTAATGTTGCATATGATTCGCATACCCTGTCATTTTTGTACGTGCCGTAGTTTTGACAAATAATAGTAATAATGTCGTGAGAACAGATTGCTCTGCTATCTAATTGAATCTAAACTCGATGAGAAATGTTGGACACTACGGTTTATTGCTAAAAAGAAAGGATGACATGGTTTCACAATGTGTTGTAGAAACATACATACAAATGATAAGATAGTTCGGGATGATGTCTGTCACGTAGTTCGCGTAATACAAACATACGACGCGACGGCAGATCATGTTCCATCATGTAGACAGAGCGATTGCTTTATTATTATGCTATGGCGTAAGTTTATTTTCCCAACTGTATCTTCTAGCACTGAGTGAATGGATATTTGGATCAGCACAGTCAGTTTAAGATTTTAAATTAGTATGTGGTGTTAATTCTAGGGAAGTTCATGCAATTTTAAGTTCTTGTAAGTAATTACAGAAAAGTATCTTCTTGCAATGGCGCCACAGTTGGGGAATATAATAATATAGTATGTATCTTCTGTGAATTGCCTCGTCCCTGGGAAAATAAGACAATTGCGAGCGGGTGACTTACGGACATCGAATGGAAAGGAGTTGGTTGTGTGTATCATTGTGGAACTTACAGCGTTATGAGGAGGGGACGGGGCTAGGATATAGCAAGAGAAACAGGGAGAGAGAGAGCCTTCATTGCATGTTGGAAAAACAACTCTTAGTTCTGCTGGCAAATTACCCTGAATTGCTGTCTGGCCTCAAAATTTTAATGAATTCGTGACTTGAGAAAAAGGCTTCGAGGGAAAAGAAATGCCACGGAATCTCGACGAAAAGGACACGACATTTTTGTGACTGTGAGAGAAGGAAAGAGAGACTGACTTATATGCTTTGCTTTGCTTGGTTGACTTTGCTACTTACAGGATTCCATTTTGGTCTCATAACTTTTTGTTTCGGGCTGCTTTTGTTTATAGCTCTGCAGTCTCCAAAGGACAAAGATCAAATCTCAAATGGACTGTCACTCCAGTTTTATATGAATGACGATCCGCAAATTTAATACGGCTACCATGCTTTGAATTGAGATTTGCATTAAGAACAATTGCTCTGTTTTATATCGCTTTGTATGTACACTGTACGCTTAAAAAAAAAATGCTGGATCTGATTTTCTTACAAAATTATCGTAAAAGTTCATATATTATTTGTGACACTAAGTTATGAGTAATTAATGTATAGGCTACTATATATCTGATGGACTTTACTTGCCTGCGCATTGTATACTTACGTACGAAATTATTTCGATAATTGCACTCACGATATGGTAACCAAAGGATGGTGATTTGGGATTTTATTTAATGTTCTTTCTCTACGTAATAAGAGTGCTGAATGCTTTAGATCGTGGTAATTTTCACAATTTTAGAAAGGAACGTCATTTTAAGAATTGATTTACATTTAATCTGGAACATTTCTGACCACCAATGTAGTCTATTTTCCCAGCTATTAAGTTTTGCCAAAGGAATTGAACTGTTAGACATAAAATTTCAAACATGTTCGCTAAAAAGTCGAACTCAAGTCGTCAGTCACACTTAAGGAGACAACTAATTAATTGGCCCTTATTTTTCTATATACTTGTCTCCAGTTGTCATCTATCATTTTGAAATTGTTGATTATTGGGAAGTAATGTTTGCTGGAGTCCGATATTCATACTTAATAAAAAAACGAAGTGGTATATGTTGTGACGGTAATGAGGTATAGCGATGGGGATGATGTAGGGGGTGAGGGGTGAACTTTAACCCCAATCCTGTGAGTTTGATACTCCTGAGTATAGCTTACAAAGGATTGATGTAAGCAGTGTACAATTACTAGCATTAGCATTATCTTGCGGCTACGTATTTTAACGCTAATTTTGAAATGATGACCAATTCTTTTCCTCTGTTGATTGATGAAGAGTATGAATATTTAATATACATTAACTATAGAAGTATTGTTTGTGTCTTGCATCCTGTCCAAGAAGGCTTTCTTCAGGAAAAGCAAGTCTGGTAGGACAAAATCAAAGAGTGATGAGGCTGCATCGGGGTTCTAATTTGTAAAGAACGTGCCTTGGACAAGAGTGACATGTAATTTGTCTTTACTCTGGGATGGGTGTACTAATTTTCGAGGGAAAGGGGCAGACGTACCCTTTAGAAGTATGCCTGGGCTTCCATACGATAGACAATACTTTCATTATAGATTAAATAATTTGAGTATTATTTTTGAATAATTTACAACATGGATAATAATAATAATAATAATAATAATAATAATAATAATAATAATAATAATAATAATAATAATAAAATTCCTGACGCAACCGCTGGCTTGTGGCGTTTGTGCTTTGGCGGTGATATGTGATCAATACATCATCTTCCATCGCTGTAATACGGAGCATTTGCTAATTCTCCGACCAAACCTAACACTGTTTACCTTTACTGGTCCCACAAGAAGCAATATTCCACTACAGTTAGAGCGTTGCCATATTTACAGAATAAAATGCATTACAAAATGAGAACGTTTACTTTCGAATTTTAGCTGCCTATTACGGGTACTAGAAAGTTTAATAAAGTGAATACCGTAATAAATATTTATAATTTTACCAGTTATCACTTAATCTATCGAAATTATGAAAATTTTGATCAAGTTCTTTACGTATCCGAAATATTATTAAGGAAGAAGCTCTGTTCCGATCTACTGTAGATGACGTATTTTATTAAAAACGCTAGCTTATTGAAAAATACGTTCGAAGGCCGAAGTTAATGATGATAACAAGGGGGAAAAGCTGCCAACTGAATGTCAGTCATTCGCTCTTCCTATGTTACATCCAGCCTGCAGCTTTGAAGGATCGGGTTTCAGTTCCCAGGATATGTGGAGTTGGTTTACGTTTTCCTTTCCCTACCTACAAGAGAAGTCTTCGTTCACATCGGTCGTCAATGATTCTCTACCGATGTGACAGCTGGTTTCTAAGAAACAGCGTTGCCAGGATTTTCCTCAAGAGCGGTAGAAATTCAAGCCAACAGGCAGCAGAACACACATATCAGGGGGGAAGGGGGTTATTAATAGTAATTGAGGGATTTGTGATCTGGAGCTGGAGCAAGGGCGCCGATCCTGGGGGACCCAAAGCTCATGTGGACCCCCTACTGTATTTATAAATATACAATATTTGGCATAATTTAAATACAATTTGTCTTAACATCCTCATATATATATATACCTTCTGCGTCTGAGTGGGCCGCTCCAAATTTACAGAGAAATCGGCGCCCTTGAGCTGGAGGTATTCCATTTCCAGGTAATCGTTCCAGCCTACTAAGTGGGAAGTAGTATAATCATTACTGTTAGAAATATACGTGTCACTGTTAAGAGTCTTCATCCCGGCGAAATTAAAATACCGCTAATTTTACAGTAATTATGTGATATCTTCAAATAGATAAAAGATAATTGAAATATGGAACAAGAGCGCCCTAGACAATATTATTTCATAGTATTGACAATATAGTAGCTTTCCGTTTTCAGCCGTTTAGAAACGCGAAAATAAATGCCGATTTTCAAAATGACTCGATATTGAAAGCAGATAAGTGAGTCGTGATAACGGTTTCTCATGTAAAATAATATTGTCTTGGGCGCTCTTGTTCCACATTTCGATTATCTTTTATCTATTTAAAGATATCACATAATTACTGTAAAATTAGCGGTATTTTAATTTCGCCGGGATGAAGACTCTTAAGAAAATCAAACGATTACAAATAATTAACCCATTCTAACAAAATCAATACTACCAGTTGCCTCGCATTGACAAAGAACACACTTTTTAATCCCTTAAACGCTATTCGTTTTCATTGGTTTTCTCGAAAACTACGCATCAGATTTATCTTCAAAAATCACACTGTGTTTATCTCGATGTAGTCTGTTGATTGACATATGTATTATCTTTGGACAATTTTGTAGTTTTAAAATGTAGAGTTCAAGAGTTAATTGTAGTTTTTGGTGATAAGCCCTATCTCATTCAGCATACAATATATTGTCGTCTTGCTAGTGACACAATAAAAAGTTTGATTAGTATAACCTCAGTATCATTTTCATCGTAAGAGCCTGACTTAGTAAAAATAATACAAAATTTACAGTTTTTCGTTTGCTTGTTTCTCATAAATGTAAGGAGGTAATGAAATGCAACTTACTACAATCATAGATAATGTTATTGTACAACAGAAAATATGAACCTGAAGAATTTCCAGTGTTGCCAGAATAACATTTCCCCAAAAATTGTAAGGCAGACTAGAGGAACGAACTCAACTGCGATTGATTACGTATCAAGTTGTAATCCTGTGGACTGCTTTCTAAATAATAGTTGTATGTAGTTTGTAATAAACAAAATAGTTTTAACATGCAGTTATTAAAATTAAATAATAATGTTATTTCAAAAGTAGTTCACAGGATACCAAAACAGCATGATACGTAATCAAATGCAGTTGTGTTCGTTTCCCTAGTAGATTTTGGATAAATGTTATTCTGACAACACTGTAATTTCTATGGATGGTAACAGTGAAAGTTCTTCAGGTTCAAATTTTCTGTTGTAGAATAACATTATCTATGATTGTGGTAAGTTGTATTTCATTACCTCCTTTCACTTATGAATAAACAAGCAAAAGAAAAACGGTAAATTTTGTATTATTTTTAGTTTGTCAGGCTTTTAAAGTTTTGTGATAGAATGAAGACATTACATGAACTCAGTGTGAGCGTCATGTGTGACAAACACCGATGTGGTAATCTAGCTTTTGGCAGATTCTAGTTAACATGACGAATGTGACTGTAGCTCCAACTTCTTCATCATCATTTGTAATTAATAAAGGTCTCGTGGAAGTTAATAGAGGTAGATTAGCATGGTCTTTCATGTAACCGCACAAGAAAGAGTACATCAAACAGTTTTTTTTTTTTCTTCGAATTTCAACACGCAGAATGCTTTTCAACATCTCCGAATTCCATTAATTGTCGCTTTGATGAACAGCGTTTCATATCATCAATTTTGAATCTACACTACTGGAGTCTGTAATGAAACGAAAGAAGAAACAACATAGAGACCTGTGCATCATATGCAGCTAACAACATAAACTAAAGTACAATAGTTTTCTAATAAAGTGTTTGAAGTAGGAGTTCCTTTAGAGACAGACACCCTCTATTAAATAATCTGGGTTGGAACCAGTAACATTTTAGATTTTGCCGGTTCGGGGGGGGATCAAGATGCTTCATCAATGTAAGTTTTGGTTTCTTATCTATATTATAAAAGAGAACGTACAAATCCTTTGTTCCCTCATCACGCTAATACGGCTGAACCAATTTCTTTTATTTGTGGGGGGTTATTAGGATTTGGACCCTAGATGGTTTTTATCATATCACTTTAATTTTTAATTACCAGTGTCTTGAGATAATTGACCATTCAAGTGTCCATAACGTACAAATCCTTTGTTAGTTCATCATAGGTATAAAAATAAACGTATTTATATGCAACCCGCATGACCGTGTCACTCGGCGGGTTAACATAAATGACAGGCGCTATAATGTTAACATTTACTGCAATTTGAAAGCGAAAAAGTAAAAATTATCTAAGTAACAAAGTTTATTGCGTTCCGGGGTGACCGCAGCGAAGCGGGGTGAACGCTGCTAGTTAGTATATAATGGATTAAAAAGTACGGACTTTTGCAATTCAAGAGGCTCCTGACTTGTTCTGAGAATTCCAGAAAAGAGGTCTAATATTTCTGAACGTGAGATTTTGTTCATAGACGTTTTAAGTTCCAAAATACGTCTTCCTTCATGTTCTACGATTATGTATTTCATCTTATTATCCTGAAACCTGTATACATGTTTTTTTTCTTTTTTTTTCCTGTAATGTCCGTGTTTCTACTCCGTATAATTCAGTTTTCTGCACTAAACATTTGAATAAGGCTGTTATCGTCTTTCTATTCAGCGATGCACAAGGCGTGTTGTTTCTTTTGGACTTCTGTTGCCATACCTAGCCTTGTTTATTATTATTATTATTATTATTATTATTATTATTATTATTATTATTATTATTATTATTATTATTATTATTATTATTATTATTATTATTATTAGCTGAACCTGTGCTATTTACACAGTGCACAGTTCTAATATGAATGTGAGCCTTCTTTCCACTTCTCACTATATCTGTGCAAGTCCCTTTACGGACATACGCAAAGGACAGGAAGACTCTCAAAAGGAGTGAATTGCAATGGAGAAACATGTATTTTAATATATAGAATGGTCGGGGGAATTTGTGGCAAATTTGGATAAGTAATAGATAATACCAAATGCAATATTTTTTTCTTATAATTCCATATCCAAGTACGCCTCATTGTGGGTCCACAAGCCTTCGAAGTTGCCAGCTTGCAATACGTTTTGTCATTCAGATTAAAGTAAACCGCCTGATATGTCCATCAACCGGCTATACGTAGTTCCTCTACTGGTTGCCGATCACAAAAGTATCAACCTAGTTGGAATATTAAACTAATAGGGCCAAAACGACGCCTAAAATGTGGAGTAGAGAAATAAAGACAGGTTCTTTGAACATTTGAATAACTGGCAAATTACACAAAATTTGGAATTGACCAGCGAAAACGGCATTTTTCTACCACTTGTGGTTTTCGAGATCTTATTGTCGAAAGAACTGGCCACAAACATATGAACTGTCATGGCATTTTATATAGTTTTTTTTTTTTTTAATTGCCGTTCACATGCAATGTTTTTGACGTCGTCAGACAGGCGAAAACATTATCACTATTTGAGATGGTGGTTTTGTGTGGAATTTCGAGAGCAGGGTTTTTGAGGAGACTACAAAAGTATGTCGAGACTATTTAGTAAAAAAATTGGTAAAGTGCGAATGTATGAAATGTTTTTGAAGGTCTGTTTGCAACACACGAGACACTCGGACCCTTGCATGTGTGATAATGCACGGGTGTACATAATTTTAGTTGGCAGATCCTTGCAGAAACAAAAGTGGGTATGTGGGAAGAGGTGTGTTAACACTTTGCACAGTGATTTACTTTTGACATATTTGTAAGTAGAAGGTACCGAAATGCATATCGTTCGAAAGACGTGAAGGCACCAAGTGGATGCCATCTTGTATTTAACAATTGCTTTTATAATATTGAAATAGCAAATGCATTATTTTTCTGGTTTCGCTTGGCAATCAAGAAAGCACTTTATGCAGCGTCGGATCCAGGATTTTCAGGGGGGGGGGTGCACTGAGACCAAAATAACCAATCACACTGAAACTCTCCAAAGTGACATGTGACAATATTATTTACCCCTGACAACGCTGATGCATAGAACGGAGGAAAATATTTTAAATAGGATGCTATGCAGAAAAAATGTTCTCTCCTTTTGGCTTCTGTTTTTTACGTACTTGACAAATGTTATGTTATTTTGCTTGGTGAATTCTTCTCCTTCAACCTACAGAAAATCGACTTAGACTATTGCTTTTGCAAAGCTTTGCTTTCTTTTAAGACCCAAACGGAAACGTGTTAACAGAAAGTTTCGGAAAGTGTTGCTTTTTCATTGCTATTTTCTCATTTTAGATAGTGTATCAACGAGGGGGATGTACGAGCACTGGTGCATCCCCTAAATCCAACCCTGACTGTATGTATAACTGAAGAGTGTGTCCGATTGGATGCCATTCACACCTGAAAATTGCATTAATTTTTCTGCTATGTATGTGGAACTTCTAAATGGATATCCTTGGCACAGAATAGTAAACGGTAACTTTCTTGCCGAGGGTGTATCCAATTGGATATCCTGTATGCCAAATAAAATGCTAATATAGGGTAATTATTTCATTTGTATCAAAAGTTACATTGTAGTACCGATTTCAAACATATTATGAAGAAAGAAAACCTTGACTTACAGAAATCAATTTTTCAATTTCTGTTATTTCGTACATAATGGAGGACATTCATATCATGGGTACCCTTAGCAGTCAAAAATGTTATATTCTGATTGAGTATAAGGATAAGATTGGCACATGCTAGGATCAGTTAGTAATCTTTTGTTTCTGCGGTCATAAACATGCCCAGCTTCCTCAACATGCTTATGCTGCCTAGGAACATATACAAGAACGATAATCACATTGCATCTTATAGGTGTATATGTGTTGTGAACGTAACTACGTTGGCAACATTGCAGAAGAACTGTTGTTTTTGAGGAGTTCCACAGCCAGTTTTTGTGGCCCCCTGCTGCCTGGCTTGATTAGTTGGTTGACCGGTGTTCGTGTGTTTGTAAATACCTGCACGTCTTCTTCTCTTCTCTTCTCTCGGCGTAGATGGAGAAGAGTCACTCATGCACGAGGATAAAGACAACGCGAGGGATGGAGTCTCTCCGTCCGTTTTTCGTTGTTTTAGACGAGAGCCGACGTTGGAACTCCATAGATTTTCTTTTAATCTTTTGTTCTGGAGCAAGGTATTATTTCAGGAATATGGACGACCGATCAGCTCGGATTTCAGTAGGCCTTTTTCTTTTTCTTTTTTCAGGTTACTTACTTCTCCAATCGTTGATGATGTAAATGGTTGTTCCTGTCCAGCGATTGACCAGTTTATTAACCAGGAGATGGCCACCTTGTCCAATACAAGTGGCCAATTTAAAGATTAATACGGCTAGCATATATTTATACAGTAAACCCTGTGAAGTAGGTCGTACGAACAGAGGTGCCCTCCCTCAGGTACAAGACGTTTCCGTAAATTCCCTTAACATGAGTCCCTATAAAAGAAATCGTCTCTATTTTCATAATTGTTAAGACTTTTCCTCCCAACACCCTTCATTAAAAGCATTGTTCTTGTACAAAATGTGCTCCTTTTCCGTAGATTTATTTGTAATACTAATTCCACTTTGTCCTAAAATTTTAATGGTTAACTTAGCGGTCCCGGGTTCGGTTCCCGGTGCGGACACTCAGTAGAGAAAGTGTAAAAAGCTTTTTCAGGCCAGCCATCCTGAATGAGATTTTCCTGGTTTTTCCTCATACACACCAGGCAGATGCCGGAGTGGTACCTAACTTATAGGTGGCAGCTTCCTTCCTTCCCTTTTGCTGGATAGTGTGCTCGCCGTGGGACATCATCCTTCATACGTGACGGGCTAAATGGCCATAGATGCCGAAAGCCCAGAAATCTAAATCCTAAATTAACTTTTCGTCCTTTTTTCAATGCTGTTGAACATGATGTGAGATCCTGGGGATGGGAGAATTGCGTAAATACGGTTTGAGGTTAGGGTACTTAATGGGGAAACTAATGAAACTAATAATGACAAAGATAAGTGTAAACAATTAGCACGATTTTAGCGTGTAGTGTACAGCGGACCGAAGGCGCGGGGGAGCAACTACTAGTTTAACAAAATAGGACCCACTATTTATATGCTGGCGGTATCCCGTAATTCCAAACAGTTTAATAATAAATATTATGAATGCTCTAGAATGTGAACTCTGTATATCAAGCATTGCAGTGCGAAGAGTTTTTATTTTATTTGTTTGCACTTGCGTCTTCCCATCACTTTGTGTTTGATGTTTTCTCCCTGTTGTTGAATACTGGCGCCACCTTCATCTCTCGGCTTACGAATGAGAAAACTAACGAAAAGGTGCTAAAATGCGAATGATCACAACATGCTGGTATTTTTCGTCCCAAAGTGTGCAAATAAGTCATCGTCTACAGAACTGATTTCGTTTTTGGTGTGGGAAAGGCTGTAAAAGCAGGATTTGAAGAATAATACAAGTACTGCTGTCTGCGAGACGAAACGAGAAAAACGTTTTCTCGTCTTGTAATCTTGTAGATGTCTCGTTTGATTCTCGGAAAAGTTTTATTCGTCTGTCTCGAAATTCTTGTGCCTAGTTTTATAAATTTATGTATGAAGCAACGGTTTTAAATTTGAATCAAATTATGATTGAGTTTAATTGCGGTGACATCTTAATGTAGAATCAGAATAGAGAGTTAACATAGTGTTGGAGAGCTTCAGGAAATGTAAGGGGAATGTGGGATAAGTAATGATTTATGACCTGATGTTTTTCTTCATTTCATTTAAAAGTTCTGAATCTTTTTGCGTCACGAATGGCCCATGAAGCGTGTGATAGAACAACACTTAAACTGTATTTATTATTAGAGTATATTGTGTACTGACTATCTATTTTTAAAATGATAAATGCACTTTATTGAGTTCTTTCAGTCACTTTATCCATAGTTGGAAAGTTTGTAGCTAGCTATATACTAGACCCCTATCAATTATGCAACACTAGAACAGTCTTTGAGATATAAGACCTAGGTGAACTAGTATTGTTCATTTAGGACAATATTTTGCGTTCTTCATCCAGCTTCTTGGGGCCGCAGTGGCTCAGTGCTAGAGCGTTGGGAACCGGTCAAAACCCCCACAGCCAAAACACCCACACTCAAGAAATGTCAAAACGCCCACACAAACGGTCATAACCCCCACACAAATGGACAAATCTCCCAAACACACGAACGGTCATAACCCCCACAGCCAAAACCCCCACACTCAAGAAATGTCAAAACGCCCACACGATCGGTCATAACCCCCACACAAATGGACAAATCTCCCAAATACACGAACGGTCATAACCCCCACAGCCAAAACCCCCACACTGGTAATCGGTCATAACCTCCAACGGTCATAACTCCCACACAAATGGACAAAACAGCCACACATAGCAACGGTCACAATCCCCACATAAATGGACAAAACCCCCACACAAATGGACAAAACTCCCACACAATCGGTCAAATCTCCCACACTCTGAAATGATCCTGGTTGTATGTCTTGCCCTTGTACTTTTTAATAACATTTTTTATTCCACTTAAACCGATGTTGCAACTATTCTTCTTGCACTGTTTTGTAATGACAGAAACACTAAAGTGGGCGTCGTAAAGAGCCGCAACAAAGACGTGCAATCACGATATTTTCAGAGTGTGGGGGATTTGTCCGATTGTGTGGGGGTTTTGTCCATTTGTGTGGGGGTTTTGTCCATTTATGTGGAGATTGTGACCGTTGCTATGTGTGGGAGTTTTGTCCATTTGTGTGGGGGTTATGACCGATCGTGTGGGCGTTTTGACATTTCTTGAGTGTGGGGGTTTTGGCTGTGGGGGTTTTGACCGTTCGTGCGTTTGGGGGATTTGTCCATTTGTGTGGGAGTTATGACCGATCGTGTGGGCGTTTTGACATTTCTTGAGTGGGGGTTTTGGCTGTGGGGGTTTTGACCTAGACCCAGAGCGTTGACCTCTGGTGCTTGGGGTCCTTGGTTCGATCCCAACTCGCGCTAGGTGAGCTTTGTGATGGATAAACACCGTATGCGTGGGTTTTCTCGGAAGTTCTCCCGTTTCCTCCTGCTTTATTCATTCCACTATTTCATTTATTTGTCATCATCACCATCTCCTTTAGCCTATCCGGCGTAACCGTGGGACCTAAAACTTTAAAGATTTCATTTCATATTTTTTCCTCCAACCTCTTTCATATAGAATTCCTCTATAGTCGAAGTCTCACGGAATTCGAACAGCGGACACCCTGTTTTTTCTTCCCTTCTAGGTCTACCAAAAAAACGCCGAAACAGGTGTTTACTTACTTTAAATGAAAAGGCTAAATGCCAAATTTCATATTTCGAATCGTAGGAGTTACTGAGATATGGAATACTATTCCATTAAGCATCGAACTTCCAAAAATCCTTCGTTGGTAGTTCGTATATTATAAATCTTTTATATTGCCCAAATGTCAAGTTTCTGTGCTTTGTATATATTAGGCGTTATTGGCTAAAATTAGTTTTGAATCAAAGTGATAAAAGGTGTGAGGCTTGTTAGATCACAGTATATTCAAGTGTAGACGTCGCAGATATTTTTATTGTACAGGTGCAGCCAGCTATCGCCAGTTGCATGCAGCAGTGAGCTTAATTATGAACATGGTGTATACACATATATATGCAGCTGCCAAACAAAATGAACATGAGTTTTGTGGTTCAGTAAAACGTCTTTATGACTCAAAGTAGAAACATGGCTGTCAGGAAATGGCCTTTTGTAGCAGCTGGTTATCGCAGGGAAATCTGGCGAGACGGAAAGACTGATGATTGCATCAAACACCGATCATTCAAACAGCTACATGAAAGGAAGGAAAGAAAGAGAAAATACGTACATGCTATAAGCAGAAACTCACAAGTAATACAAAATGGGTGAAACAAATTTCTAGTTCGCTAAACGACACGATATGCAAGATCCGGGCGGAAACATATTTAGCAAAGGTTTTAAATTTGAATCAAATTATGATTGAGTTTAATTGCGATGTAATCTTACTGTATAATCAGAACAGAGGGTTAACATAGAGTGTTAGAGAATTTAAGGAAATATAACGGTAATGTGACATAAGTAATTTTACAATATTATTATCATATGACAATCATTATAGGTGAGGAAAAATTCTCATGTGTAGTTTTTGACAATAAAAATGGAAACAAAAATTAATGCTGTACGAAATCAGGCCATCTGTTAAAGTGAAACGTACCAAAGTATACCTTTGGCTGATCAGTGAATCAATGAGTGAGCCAGCAAGTAGATGTAATTTTTATGAATTTATGAATTCAGTTCAGTTGTGTGTATCAAAAATAATGAGATACAATGTAAATATCGAGTAGGCCTAATTTTTATTTGCGTTTCGAAAGGATCATTTTGCTGTAATTGATCAATTTTATCAGAAGGAAATTAACCAAATCCAGAGGTGTAATGAGCATGTGTACCTATCTCCCATATTCGACGATTTTTATAGGAAAAAAGATTTGCAGTGATGACATACTGAATGCTGCCCTCTGCTTTTAATCCACTGATTTCTGTTTTTTTTTTTTTTTTTTGAAATGAATTAGAATTTTAATTGACGTTATTTTGCTTATTTCTTTTTTAAAGTTATTATTATTATTATTATTATTATTATTATTATTATTATTATTATTATTATTATTATTATTATTATTATTATTATTATTATTATTTTGCTTTTTCAGAATGTATTTGCGTCATGTATAAGTTATATATTACATTAAATTTGATAAATATTGAACAAAGGAAGAAACTGGTCAAGTGCTATACCGGTATGTGAAGTATTCGACTGTATGGTTTGGAGATTTGGACATTGCGGAAGTTTAAAAGAAATATTTAGAGAGCTTACAAATATGGTGTTGGGTGAAGATGGAGAAGATAACAGGGATAATGAGAGTAACAAATGAAGATGTTTTAAAACGGGTAGGACTCGTTTTTACACTCTGTCGAAAAAGTGTAAAAGGCTTTTTCAGGCCAGCCACCCTGAATGAGGTTTTCCTGGATTTTCCTCTTTCATACCAGGCAAATACTGGGATGGTACCTAACTTACAGGTCCCAATCCGCTTGCGCGCTTCCTTTTCCCCGGATAGTGTGCTCGCCGAGGGACGTCATCCCTCATACGTGACGGGCTAAATGGCCATAGATGCCGAAAGCTCAAAAATGTCAATCCTAAATCCTAAGAAATAGAGGGAAAGATGGAAGGAAAGATATGGATAGGAAGAAGTAAAACACGACTAATTGATGATTTGAAATTTAGAAGAAATTTAGGAGTTAAGAGAGGAAGCTAAAGATCGAGAAACATGTAAAAAAAGAGACAGAAACTCATTAGTTCCAAGACCTGCCAACAGGAAGAATACTTAATAATAATAATAATAATAATAATAATAATAATAATAATAATAATAATAATAATAATAATAATAATAATAATAATAATAATAATAATAATAATAATAATAATATAATATTCCGTATATAAATCAATGGGCTAACAAACTAAAGATAACGCGTGTATTCAACACAGTTAATATTTTGAAATATCCAGAAGCTGCAAATAAGTGAGCAGTAACATATATTGTTTGATAACGTATTCGATAAAAATCTATGGATAAGACAGTTTTGTAAGCTTGCTGACGATTTTGTGTGTGTTTTACCATTCGCTGGCAGCATTGAAAGTGTGCGGTAAAGTGATGGGTAAAATTATCACATCAAGTGCCGTTGATTTGTGTGTTATTGGCGTCAATCTGCCGGTGTGATTACAACCAGCGAGCGGATATTTCACAATTTATTTGCACGTAACTACATCGAAATCCCTTTGAGGTTTTCTGCGAGGGCAAGAAGAGTCTGAAAAACCTTGGAAGTCCGTCATTTGCATGTTTTTAACTGAAGCCATTAAAACCGAGAAGTCACGCGATCAAACGACCCACAGAATTCTCTTTCTCTCTCGCTTTTTCTTGTCAAGAAAAATAATAAGGTATATCGTAACGAATGATTTAAATAAATATGTAAAAATCAAGGATTTTACTTAATTATTTTTCATGCAATTTTCCCACGTTTAATTTGTGAACATAGACAACTAATGTTATTGATTTCGAAATACACTGTCATACATTTGTATAATTCATTAATCTTTTGTGGGCTAAATGACGTAACAAATAATGGATGGGCACAGTACATTTTTGCCGTTGTAACGTGTGACAGAGTGACATATTTTAAAACATATTAGATTTGGGCATCATCGCTTGAGTAGGTAACACAAGCGTAGGTGATCGAAAAAGGCGGAAGCGTGCTTCTACCACTCGGTACGGTACGTTCGTTAATTATATATCTTAAAAAAAAAAAAAAACTTTCATTAAGTTTTGAGTTTTTATGCTTTACGTTCTTTTATATGCGATGGCGAGATTATGGACAGGGCATACTATTAATTTTGGTTTCTCTTTCGCACAACGATTGGGGTTTAAATGCTTTCAGTTCTCTTAATTCCGTAATTCCATGTCTCATCTAGCCTCGGTGTTTAAAGGTACGCTAAACGCATTTCAAGCAACCGAAATAACATTTTACGAGATAGGACTAAGGCTATATGATATTATATACTGATATTTTCAAACATTAATTTAAAGGAATCATCTTCCTGATCGATATTCTGCTATCCGATATTTCACTCTTTTTATATTCGATATTTGCATACTTAGCCATTCGATAGCTTGATATTTCGATCAAGTTTTGGTGGAACATGTGGATCTTGTGGGAAATATGTGGGATACATAGTATTAAGTGGAATGCAGCCGGGAGAAACGTGGAATTGAAAACAAAAATTTGCATACGGAAGCAGTGATGTACAGAAAGTGACATTAGGAGTGCAAGGACCCTATTCATACTGTTCCAGGGTACGGATTTTTTTTTTTTTTAAATCTGTGTTTTATATTTTTTCGTAATATCTTGTAGAAAGGAGATTTGACACTCGGCAATCCCTTTTCAGTGTTGGGATGATAATTTTGATTGGATTCATTTGACATGAATAGGATGCATTAGTTTTTTTTTTTTCGACTGAACTTTCGAATTCTCAATATTACACAAAGGCTCAAGGACAGATTTTGTCAAAAGTCTGGATTATTAATATGTCTGACGAGATATATGATATACAACTTATGTACTGCATCGTAGAAAGTATGCTGCATTGTACTTTTTAAAAATGTGTCGTATAACTTAAAAGTTCATCCACATTTCTTAGTTATCTAGTATACAGTTCTTGGGAGATAGCGGTATTGGTGTCTGTGGAAAGACTACGAAGAAGGGAAAAGCTTGCGTTTGGGCAAAATACGTTTGGAGCCACAGCCAGACCTTCATATAAGCTGGAAGCCAGATAACAAACATTTTCCCTCCCCCAAACCCCTCATTAAGGAGGCCTTTCGAAGGAGAGTGGGCATTCCTTAAAATAACAGGAGTAAACTGATCCCTTGTCTATCTGCGAGTCTTCCCTCCACTTCAGCCTCTCAAATTCCATTAGGCCCCGCAGGAGGCATTCGCTCACCTTTTGAACTAAAGGGACTTCTCCAGCACAGGGTTGCCAGCTCATTGACCATTTACAATACAAATACTTCCGCCGGAAAAATCTCTTTTGAAAGTTTTAACAAAAGAAATGAGTAAGTTTTTTTTCTTTCTTTTATAGCGTAGAAAGGAAAATCAGCTTTCATGTGAGCAACCATTCTTTGCTTTTGCAAGTGTTTGTTGTTTATCGATCCACCGAGCAACTGAAAATCAGTGGTTTCATTCTCCGTGCAAGAAGATTAAAAAAAAAAAAAAAAGAAAGTTTTTAGCTCGTACTTTGTGCATGGAGTTTTTAAAAGTATACTTTATGGCAGTTAACAGAATATTCTCATCCTGCAGCATTCTAGAGGTTCCATCACAAGATCAACACTTGGAAACTAGCATTGAGTTACGTTGCTATAGGTTGTCATTTATCGTTTTATCTTCTCTTAAAGTGTTGAATATGTTTTGTTCTTCCAATAAGTTAAATATCATGACAGTCTGTTTCCCTTTAAATACCAAATGCATATTGAAATTGAGGTGATTGTAAAGGCTCGTGTATTCCCAATACGTGGCATCACATTTATCCTATCTTTCCAGTGTATTTTCTGTGAAGCGTCAATATTCAAAACACGGTATTTCAAACATTTTTTTTTTAAATGAATAATCCAACTTTGTCCGAAAACAAATTGAGGCATTTTGTTTTATTCATTGTTGAGAGTACATATTTTTTACTCGTGACAGACATGCTTCCAATAATTAACCCTTTTAGAATCCTGGCATTTTGGGCTATTTTTTAGACTTTCAGTCAAGCAGCTACTGCATCGTCACTATTTATCCTAGGATCATGGTCCATACCTCGTTCTCTTCAGAATAAAGCTGGCTTTCAAATGGTATCACTTGCATGCCCATACCATATACCAGAAGCGGGAAAAAAATGTCAAAGTGAAAATTTCGGAGGAAAAAATTTTTTTCTCGAACTTTGGTCTCCCCCTGGAACCCCCTGTGTGATCGTAGCCATCTAAAAAAAAATCTGATAAATAGCACTTGGTATACTGAATGTGTGTGCCAAATTTCAAGTTTCTATCTTGAATAGTAAGGGCGAGAGAATTTGTACCAAAAATTCCCACAATGCCCCAAATGATCATAAAACACTATGATCTCAGGGAAAAAAATTCCTGAGACATCCCTAATTAGCCTAGGACTATAATTCGCCAATCATTCTCTTCAGAATAGAACTGTCTTTCAGGCGGTACCATTCACATGTCTCCATCATGTATCTAAGGCGGGAAATTCCTGAAAAAAGGGATTTTTGGGGCAAAATTTCCCTTTTTTCAACATTTGCCCCTCTGGACCCCCCCTGTTTTTACGCAAAAATCGAAAAAAAAACTTCTGGTAAATACTACTCGGTGGACTGAATGTTTGTGCAAAATGTCAATCTTCTACGTGAAAAAATGGCCCGCCAGAAAAAATTTCCCTACCATGCCCCACTTTTACCCTATACAGAAGTATATTTGGATAAAAATTCACTGAGACGGCCCTAATTACCATAGAATAATAATTCGACCGTCGTTCTCTTCAGAACGGAACTGCCTTTCAGACGGTATGACTCACGTGGTCCTATCATGTATGTGAGGCGGGAAAATGACGAAAAACGGGATTTTTGGGGTAAAAAATGCCTTTTTTAACCCTTTGCCCCTCTGGTTCCCCCATGATATAGCACTGACATCGGAACAAAAAATCTGGCAAATACTACTCGGTGGACTGAATGTTTGTGCAAAATTTCAATCTTCTACGTTCAAAAATAAGCCCGCCAAAAAATATATATACCGACAATGCCCCATTTTCCCTATATAGAAGTATATTTTTTAAAAATTCCCTGAGACATCCCTAATTACCCTAGGATAATAATTCGACCGTCGTTGTCTTCAGAATGGAACTGCCTTTCAGACGGTATGACTCACGTGGTCCTATCATGTATGTAAGGTGGGAAAATTACGAAAAACGGGATTTTTGGGGGTAAAAAATCCCATTTTTTCCCTTTGCCCCTCTGGTTCCCCCCTGTTTTAGCACTGACATCGGAACAAAAAATCTGGTAAATACTACTCGGTGGACTGAATGTTTGTGCAAAATTTCAATCTTCTACGTAGAAAAATAAGCCCGCCAAAAAATATTGAACATAGGCTTAGAAAATGAGAAAATAAATTTTTGACTTATGACGTCATCACCTCCTATGTCTGGACGCAGGACGGTCTGAAACCATACGTAATGTCTTCTACAAGGCCTCTGGACTTGAAAAAAAAAACGGACGAAAAAGCTCAAATAGAAGAGAAATAACGCAATGTACCATGATAAACGCGTATGGTACAAATTGTACCATAGGATCCCAAAGGGGTTAACATATTCTGGACAAGCGTTGGGCTCTGCCTGTAGTGCAACTAGTGTCTACTAATGTGAACAGCGGGCATAGCCTTCCATTTGCTTTACATTTTATATAAATCTTTGTAAATTTCAGACATGTCTTGAAAATGTCTGAAACAAATTAAGCGAGTCTTTTCCTCAAATTTTTGAAAAAAAAAAAGCTCCATGTAAAGAGTTAAGACCTCATAACGATGGAAACAAATGAAATACCAAAAAATTGCACGGATTATTCCCTTATTTATTATTCAGTTTCTTTTGGGGGAACTTTGAATATGGATTTCTTGAATTTCATTGAATTATTTTGAAAATCATCGCTCCATATAAAATATATTGAGAAGATGGGGAAAAACGTGTAGCCATCTATTGGTTAACGGTACTCCTTTAAATTAATTTTAATCCCGGTGTAATAACACCAGGGATAATTCCAGTATGCATGATTTTAGCTATGTGTACCCGTCCTTGTTGGATTTTTATTCATAACCTGCATAAAAAGAGTGGGGACCTGTCGTTGCCGACACTCAATTCAGAACCGATTTTTTTAAAAGGGTAGAGGGGGAGTACCTTTACTCAATTCCCTAATGTTTATCCTATGCTGTTATGCAAACCCGGACAACCATGATGTAATGGCGTTGCATACACGCAAGGCGTTCTTAGAAACTCCAAGAATCGACAGAAACTTTTATTGAAATAAGATGGAAAAAAAATGAAATGAAAATGAAATCTTTGTTTCACGTCCCATGGTTATGCCGGTTAAGCTAAAGGAGACGGTGAGGATGAGGAATGAAATGATGGAATGAAGAAAATGAGAGGAAACGGGAAAACCCCGAGAAGACCCACGCACACGGTGTTTGTCCACCACCAAGTTCACTTTGCTTGAGCAGGGATCGAACCAGGGACCTGAAATAAGATGTGTGTTTTGTTATCCCAGTGATGTCCCGATTTTTAAGAAAGACAAACAGAAGGCAATATTTGGTACTGTACGCAATATTCGTTACTATGGGCAATATTTACTTAAATAAAGGCAAACCCTCTCCCGCCGAACGAGCTTCAGCGCATTCATTTTCGACACATGCGTTGTTCCTAATAGAAATATCTGGTGTCTATGTATTAAAAGTAAAACATTAATAAACTAACCTTAAATTAACGAAAGAACAAGCGCATACGGGGATGGGTATACGATATATTTTTGAAAATGATCAAGTGTATACCTATCAAATAGTCTGGCGTTACATTACTGATCATGAGCACAATAGAATTTACTTCTGTATGTGAGGAAAAGATACAGAAACGTGGAGATCTAAACATTTCCTGGATTCTGAAATTATTAAAAGAATTAAGAAAATTGTTTGTGTAATATCCAGCTCAACACAGTTCCTTTCAGAATTAGAAAGAAAGAATCACAAGACCGCGACCTAAACATTTCTGGTGTAAAATTGTTTTGTTTTATTATTATGTTAAATTTAAGATTGGTGTAAGTTCAAGCATATTTTTCAGAATGGATAGAGATACCTTCGGATACTGGAAAGATACTTCTAACAAATCACTGCTTTAGCGGCTAAGAGTGTGCCGCTAGTTTGGTAGTTGGGTGAATTTTCTGTAGTGCTCTTAAGCGGGGTACGTGTAATTGTATCCGCATAATAAACTTTGTATTCAACACTGACATTTTTTAAGGGCGCTTGCTGTCGAGCAAACATAGTAGATTTCTTCCATAAATAGTTTGATAGAATTAATTGTAAAGTCACCTAATAGCACGTATTTCTTTACAGTGTTATTTGTAAACAGTACAGTAGAGGCTGGATTTAGGTGCTATAGCCCCGGGTCTCCAGGTGAATAGGGGCCTCCACTCTGATCAAAATCTTAACTGGCTATCTAAAAAGAATTATGAAGATACAATCATCATCATAAAATAAAATATGACCAAAAATATGAAACATATTCCCTTAACTTTCCTACTGTGCTTTCACAGCAAGGTTCACATATTTTTTTTTTCCTAGCCCCGGGCCTCCAGATGGGTTAATTCAGCCCTGCAGTACAGTGAAAATGACAATGATAATTTGTTCGTTTATTGCTAGAAAAGTAATCAAGTTTATATCCTAGTAGATATTATTCTTGTCTGTTTTGTATTTATAGCTTCAGATAGAATATATTGTGTGGAATGGAACTATGTTTTATCTCTGCCAGTATCATAACAAATGCAACATGATACAAGGGTGGCTGTGTCACATTTTTTTTTTTTTTCGTATTATTGTTAAGGAATGGTTATGCAATAAGCTAGCTTCCATATTAACTAAACGCGTCCGACAACACCATTTGTAGATTTTTCATGTTAGACATTCTTAGAAATATTTTTTTTTCTGTTAGATGTAATAATTATGATATAATGGACGGTATGTGTATATAGTAAGCACTATAATGGGCATTTATAATGTTAATTTTATGATATGTTCCAGCAAAGCTTTCGGCCGGTAGATTAAAGTGGTGACTTCTGTGCCATTATCGCAAACTAAAATCCAAAATTTGTGTTGCGTTGACGCAAACCATTATTGAATGAGACCCCTTGTCTTGATTGTGAAACAACAAAAGCGCATTCATGTTCAAAGCAGTTTGTTTTCAAATAATTAAACTGCAACAATGCAGTTTAAGTTGGAATTAAATCATTACATTATTTTACTGTAGAAAAACATAAATATTAATGCTCGAATTTAAATATGGTTGGGGCCTGATTCTTGTAGTGGTTTTCTACATTATAGAAGAGGGCTGAGTACTTCTTAAATATGCCCAAGGCTGTGTTCATGTGTAAGCAGCCTTTAAAAAATCTATTTACTAAAATCAGCTGTTAACACGTCTTCCATCCAGAATTTGGTTTGCTGACAATCTCGAGTTTCTTGTATTCAGTTCGGCCACGATTCCTGTCCGCGTCCAATCTTTGTTAATTTTACCCTGCAGTGCTTGCTCCAGGCATTCTTCCGAGAGCTTGCCCTTCCTCCCCATTTCCCGGAGCTAAGGTAAATTAAATTGCGGCTATATGTCATTCTTCTGCAGGATACTGCAGGCATCCTTTAGCGAATAGTCTCCCAGTACTTCTTCACATTTTCATTTTGTCTCTTACTTCCCACTTCCTCAGGGCAACATTTTCTGGGAGAAATCTTGGTCTTTTATTGTCAGGTTTCCAGTAATAAGGGAGCAATACTGTGTGTTTATGGGTACACTGTCCTTTAAACAAATGGATGCTTAATGTTATTCTGATGTCATAGATTTCTTTACGTGAAGTTGAAAATTAGATACCGGTAATGCGAAGGAAATGCATACGTTGAAATGTAACCCATACTCTGGAAACTACTATTGTATTATTCCATTTTCCCTACTTTGTTTGGTGCAATTAATGTAAACAGCGAAATTAGAAGTGAACAAAAGTCTAATCACTTAGTGCTGTCTTATTTGGCAACGAGAGACTGTCTTTTGCTTTTCATGTTTATAGCTGTTGGCCTTGAAATTTCAGAGATACTCAGTGGCACCAGGCACGCATTTACTTTGCTACATCCACTTTGCTCAAATCTGTTTCCTTTCTGCTTGTGCTCTTGTTTTGACTGGTCCCTCCTTTTTTTCTTGCTTCTTCCGGATGAGATTTACTTTTAAGCCCATTTAACAGAGTTAAAGAAACAAAGAAAAAAGATAGGTTGATAGTTTCCAAACTTCCATTTACTTGTGTAGTGCTGCTGAGAGTAGAGAGATAGATGAAAATGTGCTCACTTCGGGGCTACAGCGAGATTGCTGAGGCTGGAGCAGAACCCTGAAGCAGCGGCCTGCTCTGGGATTCATCAACCCCACTCTTGAGACTGTGAAGAGAGAGAGAGAGAAAGAGGATGGCCCGCAAGCCTTCTGGTTCACTGTTGCGAGATAACAGGTGCGGGCGGTGCGACGGGGAAATAAAAGGGAAATAAACCGCATTCTTTGAAGATAGCTGCACTTCACATACTGATGCTGTTATTATTGACTTCACCCAGATTATTACTCTCGTAGGTTCAGTAAAATTGGTTGTAGGCATATTAAATACAGATTGTCAGTGTACAGCCTTAACTCTTGCAATTTACTTCTACGTTTCATCATTGCAATTACATGCACTAACTCAGCGTTCCTCAGACTTTTTTTCGAGTGAGGACCACTTTTATTAGCCCACTGGCACATGCGGTTTTTTTTTGGTAATTTAAATGCGTTCAGGCAAGGCTTTCAGTTATTTTACAGAAAAAAAAATGACTGCACATTTATCTTTTGCAATTAATTTAGGATTAATAGGGAAGTCCTGTATAGTCATACCATCTATTAATTAAGAATCAATTTATATAGTGATGAATAGGGCCCGGAAGTTGAGGAAAGGTCCTCTTTTTTACGAGTGCTCGAAGACGAGGCTTAACATAATATATGTTCATTTTGGGTTATTGTTGGCCAGAAAATGGTGGATTTTATTTGTCTTTTTTTTTTTTGGCCTTTTTCGGAGTTTTTTCGTTTATTGGGCTTTTTTAAAGTTTTTAATAGGTCTTAATATCTTTTTTTTTATCCTTCATCTTTCGACAATAAATTTACTGGTCATTAACTCGAATCATCATCACCTTTTATCATCTTTTCTTTAGTGAAGAAAATTCAAAAGATAAGACATTCTTCAACGAGCGTACTGATAAGACCAGATCTGGACGTAAAAATAAGTTTAAGTTTTTAGGCCCTTTTTTTATAGATACTTTTAGGTTATTTAATAGGTCCTTTTTAGACAATTTTTAGATCTTCAACTTCCGAGCCCTAGTGATGAAGCATTCAACATACGTGCTAACAGTTAAGTTAGTAGGACGAAACGGCGCGGAGGGATGCGAAACAAAAAATTTTCGTTAAGTCTGTGCCAATGGGTGTCAACATGTTACATGGACCACAATACTCTTGTCCCGTTCGCTTTTTTTTTTTTTTTTTTAAACTTTTGATCATATATGACCGACTTATATTTTTAAAGTATTAGTCATTAAAATTCTCGTAATTTTATTCGGGTATTAACACGAGAAATGAAGGTTGTCAGGGGTATTTTTAGAATAGTTAATAAATTTCAGAAAATGTCAGTCCTGGTAGAGAATGTGAAGCACGTTTGCTTGTGTAACATTCATATTATTTGAGATTCTCAACTCTGTATGTGATACGAAAATCCGTTAAAGTTTCTTTTCTTTTGTCTTTTTTCTGTTTTGAGTAACGTCCAGTCTTAAAAGGACCATAAGGTCAGAACTGGGTGACCCTTCGGTAATCCGCGAACCATAGTTTGAGAAACGTTGTACTGATTTATATATCTCCCTGACACTAGAGTCCAAAAATAGTTTTGTCCATCTGGTCTCTTGTTCACAAAACTGAACAGGGCAGAAATAGCAGAAATTTGCTAAAATCCATTTTGTAATTACCTCTAATGTATAATCATTTATAGTACATACCAGTACTTACATTTTATATATCCCAGCCCCTTAAATTTTGGTTTTAGACTTTGCCTAATGTCTATGTACTGAAATAGTCCCTAAGTTACCTCGTGTTTTTTTTTTCTTTCTTGATAAGCACCGTAAATTTTGTTATACCGGGATTTGAAACCGCACATTACAATGGACATTGTAAGACAAGGCATCCATGTAGTGGCCTACCCAAGAGCGGCTTCAGGATTTAACATACTTTTGGCTGATATATTATGGGAAAAAAATATTTTTTATATTAAGGTAACACTTGTTCTGAAAAGATATTTGATTAAATATTTGAATCCCCCTTCTTGACGAAATTCTGCGTACACCATTGCATCCATGACGTAAGTTTTCTATTTTCTCAGTTTTTAAATTATAGAAAGCTAATCAGAAAGACTGTTGTTCTCGGAACTTTTCACATCTCCCTAATTGCCATGAAAATGGACAAATTGTGATACACACAACGAGCGTAAGTTCTGTAATGTGATAAATATACTACTGGCTAAAACTCCCAAGGTGCTGACGTGCCATGTATCCCAATAACCTAAGGATTCTTTTTTTTTAAAAAAAATCAAATTGTAATACTGTTTAAATACTTTTATTGTGTGATTTTGAAACTATTCTTTTCCGTTCCTAGTTCCAGTGGTACACATGTGTACCTTTTTACCTCTGTGGTTATCTTGTTTCTACATCGTCACCTTGGAATTCATAGGGACACGAAAGACTTTCTGTAACCTCTCTTATTAGTAAATTCTTTAGGAGAAATTTAGTTTCTTGTTTTAAATAACAAAAATAGTGGATTTGGGACTTATCAATTTAAACTACAGGATTAGTCCATATAACTTCGATGTTGACAAAGGACGTACACACAGATCAGTCAGACCATTTTGTGATATTGTTCTATTGCTGTAGCTGAGACTTTATGTTTGAGGGAGTGGGGGTAGGAGTGCCTCACAAGAAAACTTCTTTAGTATCTGTAAACATTTTAAGCACGAACAGTAGTATTATTTGTATTCTTTGGGGGTGAGAGAAAGTAACCTCGTGATCTTTCCTTGCTACTTCACTTGACGTGGCTATATGGTTGCCGTGCACGACTTTGCCAAGATAGACCCGAGTTTGATTCCCGTGTGAGTTCATGTGGTTGGGATTCCACATTAAGCTGTAGATCTACGTCTCATATAGCCTCTGTGCTAAACTGGACGCTGAACTCCAGATCAATAAACCAGGGGTGCATCTGTGGAACTCAATCCGCTCCGGACCCCCTAAAAGATTTCCTAACTTAACAACATGCATTGTACACTTTCTCAATAAAACTAACTATACCTATTTAACAGGGGAAATTACTTACGTAGCTTGAAAATTTGATCTTACACGTCATTTGTACTCTTTCTCTTACAAAACAATCTAGTTGCATGGTTTTTTCTGAAACTATAGGTGAATTTTTTCAATTACTTATTATCTTTTCGGATGCAGTATGCTACATGTCCAATACTACATAGATTTTGTGGCTTGTGGTATTGAATATGCCTAAAGCTTTGATCCCTCGCAACAAAAATTTCTGGGCATGTCCCTAGAACGAGCCAAGCATTCATACAGCTTCAGCTTAACTTTTCTTCATTTTAACTTAGTAGATACAATACAATACCAATATCTGAGTGAACATAGACATTCTGAAGTGCGTATTTTGGATTTTATGAGTTTGATACGGTCTTCCTTTTTCTAATATATTTAGTGTTTGAGGGTAGATAGCTACACTTGCCAGATTTCTGAAGCTCCAAACCGGGACTTTGTTAATGCCAATATTTTATCAAAAATTCTCTTGATAATTCTTAACAAGAGACATGCACAATGAAAAATTTATAGTGCACGTTTTCCAAAATTGTAATATAAGATTTATTCTTACACGCCACTCACAATTCAAACTTACACTACATAAATATTAGTAAGCACGATAATGATAATAATAGAGCAGAAATCAGTCTAAGGTATTTAAGTCTCAAAATTTGCTGTTCAGTAGGTCAAATTCGAATTTGATATTCATATTTTTCGATGAACGACCAAAGATGCCGACTTGCAGAACTTAAGGTTGCCAGGTCGTAGATCTAAAATGTCATTAGACCACAATGGAAAAGAGCTATACTTTGCGTTTCTGGAGGACCGGGACTAAATACGAAACCGGCCGGAACGCCAGGAAGACCCCTTAAAACCGGGACTTGTTCCGGTCAAATCCTGACATATGGCAAGCCTATATATAGCGCATGGTGTTCAAATTTGCAGCAGTAAGTGAGGTGCCCTATATTGGCCTAGCCTTTGGAGAGGAAAATATCGACTGCAGAACACACTGACCTTTGAATTGAGACGCTGGTTACGTTATCACTCGTACATACAGGCTACTCAGTAAAAGAGTTAGTTACACAACGGATTGTTGATTATTTTAAGTGAAGAAAGAATTTATGTTTTGTTTAAGAGGTTATCGTGTGAGTCTATTTGTTTTACGAATGACCTTTTTGGGTGACTTTTGAAATTGAACTATGGCTTTGTTTGTAATTTTGAGTACGTGATAAGGTCCAAATTGAATAATGGCCTCAAAATGTTTGCGTGTTTAATTGAAAAGTTTCAAGACTGAGTCTAAAAAATTAAAATAATGAGGGAGAGAGAAAGAAAGAAAAAGAAAGTATAGCACAGGATACATCCAGCAATTTGTGATCACGGTTCATGATTAGCAGAATAACAAATCATCTTTATTTAATTAAATATTAATCATACTTAATATTGTTTGGGTGAAGCTGTCAAGAGTATTTCGGAGTGCCAATTTATCCTGTATGAAGGAAAGGAGGAGGGGGAGGGAATGAAAAAATGAAACGTACGCTTATGCTGGCGAGGCTAAAGGAGACGGTGATGATGAAAAATGGAGGAAATTGTGGGATGCAGAAAGTGGGAGGAAACTGGAGACCCGAGAACACCCACATACACGGTGTTTGTCCACCACGAAGTTCACTTGGCGCGAACTAGGATCAAACCAAGAACCCCATGCATCAGAGGTGAACATTCTACGACTGTGCCATCGCGTCCCCGGGACGGAATGAAGTGAAAGATTATACAAGTTGACAGTAGATAATCATTTTCGCATAACCAGTATCAGCGTCAATTAACTTCGTTCTAAACGTCGTGTGCTTACAGCAATACGTAGAATATTGTAAAGTGTACTTTCCTTTTAAACAGGAGTTACGTTCACCCCCCAAGCTTTGACTGCAGTTCCCCAAATTTGTCATCTTTCCCCACCAATTAACAATGCTGCTTTTCAGATTTACCATTTACCAGTTTGACTGCCATTTTCAGTGAAAAATTGTGCCCATAAATTTAAAACCTTGCCCTAAAATCCGCGTGTGGGTACCCTCTAGTTAACAAACTTTAAAAGTTCGTTATTGAATTGTCGTGTGTGTGCGTGTGTTATTTGCGAATTTTCCAATTGTGAGTCCTCCATTCGATAAAGCATCAAAAACTCCCAGGTATTGGTCAAATAAGTTCGGATTTTGGGAGATTTAAGAAGCCATATCTCGGGAACTGTAAGTCATAGAGAGAGATGATATTTGCTGAATTTTTTGAGCTTTCCATTTTGAGCATGTGTCTTCGTAAAACGTTTTAACAGAATTCCTAAACAAAACATGTGGAAAAGAAAATTTAGTACTCAAGGAAATTATAAATGAGTAGATATATTACAAGAATTGTTTTATGAGTATAAAAGTACGTAGAACGGTTGGTATAAAGCCTGTAGAAGTTAATAAGAAAAATAATTGGCTGAAGTAGATACACGTTTATTTGAATTCCACTTGCGGATCAGTAGAGATAGGTAGGAGTGTGGTAGCCTTAGCCCTGTTCAATATTAAAATACGAGTCTGTGTGAATGCGAGCGAGCTAAATCCTGAGTCCGAGCAAGTGGGAACCTCATTGAGGGTAGAGAACGAGAAACATGCCTCCATTGAGTATAGCGAACCCAGGATCAAGTGAGCACGAGCCAAAGTGAGCCAAAGCCCGCACATTGAGTAACTCGGACTTAATAGCCCAAACGATGTTAGAAAAAAAAAAGTCTAGTTCGAAGTAAATGATTTTTTTTTCTTTTAAATAAGTAGAATCGTCTAATTAAATCAGATGGGAATTGCGCCAAGTGAATATATCAAAATGTCTTGATATCCCATTGTGTGCAGAAGCTTTTTCACGGTTTAATAGCAGCACCGTTAAATTAAGATTTTCCGGCTATCAGTGGGCGAGCGCGCTCGTCTCTTTGCTCTCTGGAGGATCTTCCCCGGCAAGCAAGGGAATCTGTTCGTGCGGTAGGCGATCTGTAATCCTTTGAGGAGAGAGAGAGAGAGGGAGATAAAAAAAAAAGCTTCTACAATTGGCACCGATTGTTTTCCTTTGAACAGTAATTGAAAGCACAACAACCGAAAAATGCTTCTTTGCCTGTTTGTTTATTTTCCTTTTAATTCTTTTTATACTGGTAATAGGCATTTTTTTTTTTTTTTGGTTAGTAGTTACCGTGCCGTGACGAATAATGCTTTGAGGGAACAGATGCTTCGTTTTCTTCTGCACTCCAAGCGCTCCATGGCCAAGGAGACTGCAACCCGCCGACAGCACTGCCATCTCACGTCAGATCAGGAGCAAATCAAAACGTTGCATAAATTGTTAATCCATGCAGTACGGAAACTTTTATATACTATGTGTGATATCAAAATACTGGTGCTTTCATTTAGTGGCTTGAGTCCTCTTGCTGTAATTTAGTTATGTGACATGAGCCATAGTTAAAATTTCTACATTTATTATTATGCAGTAATAATAACAACCTTTTTAACATACAGTAATGTAGCTTAAGGTAAACATTCTTAAATCCCGTTAATAATCCAAATATATGATATATATATATATATATATATATATATATATATAAACACTCACGTTCCACAGCAAATGTAGGAAACAACGTGCTTATTTATAGTTAAATAAATTACTGGGTCATCTATGGTAATAAAAAACATCCATTTATCTTAAAAATCTTCATGTATTATACCGGTTCGTACACATACAGTGGTTGTAATGACAATTACAGATACTTGTATGAATAGTAATCAATCCGGAGAATAGTAAAAATGATGATTCATTTCGACATAATCTTTTGATCAAAATAATATCGTATTGTCACTTACCGGAATACGAAATAATAATTTTGTGTTGTTTTACACTTTTATATTAAATAAAAAGTACATGGGGGCCCATTATCGAGCATGACTTGTTATTGTACATCTTCCACTACAATATTTTCCGTATGCCTTCATCTTATCTTTCATATTCAAGTAATGCTGTGCCAATGGAAATGGGAGAATTCCTGCTACAGAGAAATAAACCATTGCGAGCACATTGAAATAAGTCATTGCTAGCAGTAAAATCCCATTTGGGTCGTGCAGTACCAACGCTATCGATAGTAGCTGCACATACACGATCCGAACTAGTGCTGTCGAAATCGGGTTTTGAAAAAAACGAAAACCGGTTTTTGAAAAAAGTGACATTTCATCGAACCGAAATGTCGGTTTTGAAAACCGCATTTGTGGTTTCAGTTTTGAAAACTGCATTTGCGGTTTTCGGTTTTCAGAAAACCGGTTTTCTCAAAAACCGAAAACCGCAAATGTCACAAAAATCCAACAGCACTAATCCGAACTTTATGTTCTCATTCTATTTCGTTCAGATACTCTTCTTTATTAGGATGCCCGTAAAGCGCGTTGCCAAGAGTAACACTGGGGTCGCTGTTCGAAATGGCAGGGATTAAACTTGAAATAGAACTCTTCTGTTGACGAGTTTTGGGTGTGTGATTTCCTCTCTGTAAGTTCCTGGCCTCACCCTCTGCCCCGCCTCAAGAAAACAAAATTTGTTTACAACGAAACACTATACGAAGACTTTCTGAATCCGATTTTACACGATTTCTGTTCCCATTGGCAGTTTTTGAACTGGCCTTTCTGTTCTCCATAGTGGGCGCCCTGGGTCAACTTTGGTTTTGTTAAAACTATTCTTTGTCGAAACTAATTAAGAACATATTTCATAGTTTTCACACAGTTTCTGCCGTTCTATAGTTACACGAATGGCAACGACCCCTTGTGAACCGTGACTTCGATGTGCCATTTTAAATAGGTTTTATAACACTTTCATCTATATCGTACTGTCAGTAAATTACATTCTATTTTAAGGCAAGTGAATGATGATGGAATAATGGGAGGAAAGAGAATGTGGAAGGAAATGGGAGTATCCCGAGAAAACCCACAGACAGGATGTTGTCCACCACAAACTTACTTGTTAGGGGATCGAATCAGGGACTCCACTTACAGATGTAGGCGCTCTCCCATTGACCACGTGGCACCCTAAAATGATTAATCATCGTCTCTGTCAGCCTAAAGAGCATAATTATGGGACGTTAAATTTAAAGGTTTCATTTCACTTTTAATCATCCTTTATATAACTGACGAGTTTGCATTAAAATATCAAATCATAATTATTGCTGTTAAAACTCCAATTAGTTTTACCACTTCATTAAATAGCGTCTTTTATAGAATAGAATACAATAATTCCGTGTGCGAATATTTGTACATACTTTAATGTCTCCGTAATCCGAACGCCTCAGAACTCGGACAACTTCGTATCGAAACGAAAAAGCTCAGTGATTCTACTTTCCTCTTCCCAGAATCCGAACTCCCAGCATGCTCATGTGATTTTCCAAAGCTGGGCCACCCTTACACATCGTCACTGAGTTCGTTGTCGAAGCTATTGCGAAAGCATTTCATGTGGAATTCTATCCGCCTTTACCTTCTATCTGCTTTTGTATCCGCCTTTACATTGATTCTAAAACTGTAAATTGTTTTACCTTAAAATTTAGTGTATTATTATTAAAACCATTTTGAAAATTCGAGTTTGTGAAGCACAGGAGCAGATTAATTCAGTTTTTATTGTATTTATAAAACAAAAAGATCTCAGTCTGTGAGTAACGCTAATGTGCAAACTTCAAAACATTTTACAGAGTTACAGGTTGGATAAACATCTAAGCCAGTGGTTCTCAATGTAGGCGTTAAGGCGTGCAGCGGTTTTCTCGTTTCTAAAGTGGCCGCTGGAACAAAAAGGGATGATTGGGGGGCGAAAGACTTGGGAGCGTTTCAGATTTCATGACCTGTTACTATTTTTCTTATTAAAGCTATTATGCATTAATCAATTTATCAGACTTGTAGATTTTTTCCTACGGATAATAATGCACATTCATCAAGGCTAATGTTAAGAATTGAAGTCGTTTTCTGCTTCGTATACTGCTTCGTCTGTCTTACGTTCAGTCTTGTGCATGAGTAAATTGGGTTGAGGATGACCGAGGCACTTAGGACAATCGCATTCACCCAAGGGAGCGCTAGGCTCAAAAGGTTGAGAACCACTGACTTAGGCGAAACTATTCCTAGTCATTATTATAGAACCAAGACGCTTCAGCCTGTCAATTACGCTACTTCCTAATAATTCAGTCAGGCTAATAGTTGTCACTAGCTGCGCTGCCTTCTGAAGGCTCAGGGAAAACAGCTATGCATTTTAAACGGGAAAAATTTGTCTTGGAACTTGAATCGGGTTCTGAAGTGGATTTAAAAGTTCAGGTTCCAAGGTATTACTGCATTATTCTTAAAATATCCTGAGATGGCAACATTGAACAAGCAAAGTCTCTTGGAAGACTACTTCAGATCCTCAGCGCATCTGTAGTCCATGTTTACTTTTTCCAGCTTTTTTTTCGTTTAGCTGTGCCATCGCTCTAACCGTGTATTCTATGTAAACCATTTTCCCTCTTTTTTCCTCTCATTATTATTACGTTTATGTATTTTTCTTTTTCTTTTTTTTATGAGTGTATCTATGGGCGCGTGGTCGGCCTACCAATGCTAATTCTGTTCATTAGCACTGCAGTGCTGAGAGCTTTACTTTGGATGATATTTTTTTTCTACTGCTCTCGTCAAAGGTAACTTAAGAACCTTTTTTCACATCATTACCACCTCTGTTATTGCTGTTTGCGGCACCAGTCTGTGCCCTTCGACCGCCAGTGTCTGTGTAGCGTCATGAAAATGCGTGATTCGAGCTCAGTCGCCAGAAAGGATGATGGAAACATGTGATCGAATCGTTCGAATTGTTGTAAAGAAAACAAGTATTCTATTTTTTTTTTTAAGTTGATATTTTGTATATATATCCAGAGAATAAGAAACGTGTAGAATAGCGTGATATTTTGTGCAATGAGGAAATAATTGTGTATACTCATGTAGGACATTATTGTAGATAGAGGTGGCTAACGCATCGGTCGGGATCTACTAGTTCAACGGTTCCCAACCTTTTCAGCCTGGCGATACACTTTCCTACACGTCCTCGAAATCGCGACATAACTTTTGGAATTTTTTATTGATAATAATATAAAGTAAAGTAGTAAGAGTGTAAGTCTTTATTAAATAGTAACTATGTACTGAGCATGCTGGGAGCTGGAGGCATTGACTGGTTTCAAAATTGATTTTAACTATGGCTTCATGACTTTTAAATTCTAAAATTTGTACCTCGCATCCTATGAGGCTGCGCGACATACCGGTTGGAAACCAGTGTACTAGTCGCGTGGTAAGCTGTGAGAGGTATCCCGCAGTGATCTTTGTCGTACTGTCTGTAATGGTCATTGTTATTATTTTTGATACCTTACAGTCACCGACAAAAAAAAAAAAAAAAAAAAAACTTCGTTTCGTTTGGTACAATTTACTTTGGAAATAAGTGGTATGGCTGGAACGTATTATTGGAAAATTACATTCTTTTCAATTCCCTGAAAACTGAACTCAAATTGTCCTTCCATGCTAAAGTAATTTACGAAATTAATTTCATCAAACGGAAAGAACTTTTGTCGCGGACTGTACAAGTATTGTTTTTTTTTTTTTTTTCTAACGAAGACTATATACTCATCCAGTGACGCACAGTACAGTCACGAAAGGAAATACTTTTCAGTTGACAAAATTTCTTTTCGTAATAATCAACAATAAATTAACATATTAGAGTACCGATTTTGGCAAGTTATCATATTATAACTATTCCAAGGATAAGGATAAAATGATCCAAATTAATTCATTTTGTTCCCGAGGTATTGACAAAAGAAAATTTGTCAACTGTCAAATATTTTCTTTTCCGTGTGTACATACTATTTGGAATATATTGTAAAAAATCAAGTGTTATACCTGAAAATATTTGACAAATTGTAAGCGAGAGTTTATTTGTCAAGGGTATAAGAAACAGTTTGATGGGATTTGTGAGAAATTAAAAAGAAGCATCTTGAAATTTTTGCGAGTTTGGAATGTTCCAGTTGCGATTTTTTATTGAGAAGCACTGTGGAGTTTTCGATTTTGCAAATATAGTACTGAATTCAATCGGTGCATCAAGTAACCTTCCCGGAAGTAATGATGTAAAAGTTTTTTTGTTTTTTTTCGGATGGAACATTGCTATCTGGGAAAGAGCAGCAGAAGCGAATGGGAAAGTTGAGAGCGTCGGAGGGCAGTCAACTCAGGCGCCGCCGCGAGGAAGTGGTCAGCGATGTGGAACGAGAGTCTCTTGTTAGTCGTTCGGTCGACGAAGAAGGGTAGGGCAAAAACACGGCGTCACTGTGCCGGCTTAGTGCATGGAACCAACTTGATTTTTTCACCATTAGCCACACACTGTGCCCACCGGTCAGGTTGGTTGCACTACCATCCATATTTTCTCCTCCGGGCCAGGTGACACGGCAGGTGGTCACGGGGAACTTCTGGATTTTTGTCTTTTAACAGCACCTCATTGACTGATAACGAGGATTTGACAGGGAGCCCTTATCGATAATATTGATTATAGCCTCGACCCCGTTACAAATGCATTTCATTAATTCATTATATCATATTAACCTATAATAAATTAACGAGTTTCTGAAAAAATAAAATTAACAATGCCACTGTAATGTGCGAATATTGTGTGTGTACGCTTATTTTTTTAAAAATGGAAATTAGTTGTTTGTAACTTGGTTCTGGATTCAAATCCCGCTGTTTCACATTATGGTACTGGAAACTTACCTTCAGCCTCACTAGAGCATGCTGGGGGGGGGGGGTGATACTTTTAAATTTATATATTTTTCTGAAAATTGCGTTCTACTTTCATCTGATGCTTTTAAGCACAAAATGCTCTAGACAGGACCTGTGACTGTGGAAAAGAGTTAAATATGTGCCTGTTTGCTTTATGAGACGCAAATATACAATTCTGGGTTTAACCAGGGCCACCGTAATGCGTCCAGTGTTCTCCCACCAGGAATCAAACCCGGGGCCACGTGTACCAAAAGCGCACTAGCTGCTAGACTAAAGGATTTGGACTGGAGTTTGAATTGAATAGTGGAGTAGTAAAATATACGTCGTTGTAATTTCTAATTTGCAGCTGTGCCAGAAGCATTATGCAGTTTCATAATTTGTGATCTGTAATTTAAAATTAGTTATCATACTTCCGTACTTAGGAGGTCCGTACTTTAGTGGTTAGAGCTTTGGACTCACGTCCACATGGTCCCGAGTTCGGATCTGTGCTGTAGCGTAGCCAGGATGTGTGTTGGGGGGGGGGGCAAGTGCTGTTATAGGTACACATAGAAAAATTACAAACAAAAAATATATAAACATAAAAATATATAAAAAATTACAAACATCAGAGTACCAAAGTACATTGTCGGACCTCTTTGCCACCCCCCCCTTCCCTACGCCACTGGATCTGTGCACCTCAATTTCCGGCGTCCGCTCAGCGTTGTAAGGCAAGCTGTAGAGTCAAGTGAATAAAAGACGGGCTACTAGGTCCAGAAAGCTCTTGATGCACTTAGACGAGTCAACGTGTTGACCACGTGTTCGTCGGTAGACTGCACGTAGTACAGTTGGCCGCTAATAGATGACGTTGGAGCAGTTCAAACCCATGAAGGGTTGTCACGCCAATGGTTAGTTAGTTCTCATACTTATTTCTGATTATAATGTAACACCTTTTTTAAATTATAAACGAACTAGCAAAAGATTAAGATTTGAAACATGCAATTTGTTTTACTATTGACGTTTTTGAACATCAACTTTTAATTATTTGCTATCACAGTGTTGTCAAGTATTCACTGTGTGACGGAATCCCCTTACGCATATATTTTGGATTTGATTGCTGGTAAAAATAAAGTTTTCTCGGTAATGATCTGTTTTTGAAACAAGTATGAGATATTTAAATTAAAAGGTAGGAAACTTCAATGTAGGAAGCCAGAAGTAATGGTGTCGGTAGCCTGTTGGACGTGCACTCTCCAGTTGGGTGTACCCCTTTCTGGTATGTAGTGCTGTTTATTTCCTTATCTATATCAGTGGTTTCCAGCCTAGATGTGGTCATGAAGAACGAACAAGGGGCGCAAGGTACTGACAGAAGAAATAAAGTACATTAGTTGTTAAAAATATTACGAATAATGTGCTAGTGGAATGGCAGTGCTAGTTTTCCGAAAAAGAAGTAATAGAAATGATGGTCTGTAATACGAGGCTCTGATCGAATTACGACCCTGCATTACAAAATCAGAACGTTGAAAGTGAGATAATATTGGTACGACTCTTTCAGATTCACCATTGCGCTGGGAAGGGAGCGTGCTAGAGACAGAGGGAGAAGTAATATTGTGAAACACTAGTGATCCATATTGAGCACCCATCGGAGGTATGGCCTCGGAGAAAGGATTTTCCACTGGACCATCCGCGAAAATATAATTATTCAAACACTTCTTAGTGTATTAGAAACTCTAATACATGAAGTACGTAGGGGGATTTCATTGTTCTAGAAGTGATTTATGTTTTGGTTTTCGTTTTTCAATTATAGTAGTCAGTTCAATTCTTTCAGTTCATTAAAAAAAAAAATAGTTTCGTATCTGTTGGGATACAAATTAAGAAAGAAACATCTCGGATCCATATTCCTTCGTTTTAAAACGTGGCAAGAAGCATATAAAAAAACCTCCGTTATTGTCGAAAGCTGTATCCTATGCTGTCTTTTTTTTCCCTCTCTCACTAGAAAGCAAAAGAGACGCGTGATTTCCGGGGCCGAGGTCAGGCACCGTATTTGCAAGAAGCGGAAGAAGTTTTATTATTAGAGCAAAACTTACTGAGAGACTCGAAGCGAGTGAGTGCACCTTCAATTCCCGGCAGATTTCGCGAGGCGCCAGTGTGTCGGAGCATGTTCTCCCCTCCGTGGGTTGTTCTCCATCCATTTTGCCGGTAACCTGGATTCCTGCTCTTTTCCGGCCGACCTCGACACAGAGGCGCCACTGTCGTTGACGATTGCAGTGACGCCTGGCCGTGGGTATTGTCTCTGGACACGTGACTGCTTTTAAAACGACAGCGTTGACAGCGGGGCTTATTTCAACATTATTCTCTCGTTCGAAGGGAAATAAACTGAAAGAAAACGAAGGATATCGATTTATTGAGGTATTGTTTATTTTTCATGTAGCGGAGCTGCAAGCGTGACTCAGGTAGATGCCAAAGTTACATGTTTGACGTCACGTACTGGATTGAAAGCTGTGTGCACTGAATGTGACAGACAAGAAATTTATTTCTACGTGTGTTTCAGCTACATAATGTAAAATATATTATAGCCTAGGATTGGATTTCCAACCTGATTTCTTTTCATGATTAAAAACGGAGCAGATAAATTACATTATATTTAGCAAAAGTAACAAGATACTTAGTACCTGAATGTGACATGAAGAACTGTTTAAGGGCACATAATTTCTCTCTCATCCAATAAGAGAACCCAGTTTTTATATTCCACTATTGAATTTAATTTATTGTTCAAGAATTCAATAGGTTTTCTGAACCAGTTATTTATTGTAGCTATAGCAAACAATATTTTTTGAATCATTGAATCATATATTTCAACATTTTTGATAGAAAAAGAAAAAAAAGTAGAACTCTGGAAATGCTAATTGAAATATACTTGAAATTAAAGCTGAAGAGTTTGTGATATCTCATTAACAGTACGTTTTGCTACATAGGTAGTGTCATAATTAGTGTTCCTTTCAGGAAAAAAAAATGTTCCAGGGAGAGGGCACAGGGGCCGGCCCCCAAAACTTTTACTGCCTCCTTAAAACTTTCACGGTAGGCTTGCAAATGAACTATAATATGACGATGAAATATAATAATATGGTTGGTTGGATCGGCCCCCTAACTTCTACCGGGCCCCCTACATTTTGAGGCTGGCTACAGACCAGGATGGCACTATTCTATTTATTATTATATTGTAGACATATTATTTCGGTCTTCCAGGAAGCACTCTCAGAGCTCGGGGGGGGGGGAGCAGTGCTCCCCAAAAATCACTTTATTTTCCAGTATACACTAATATCAATGTAGAACCCTCGACTTACGTTAATGTTAATCGCATACTTAGTATGTATGGATGATCACTATAGAGCAACAATGGTAAAAAAAATCACGAAGCAGTTCTGTGGAATCAATTTAGCGTTGTAAGAGTAGGTACCACTTTCTATGTTAATCATCTATTCAAAACGGAAGTGACAGAAATCAACCATTTCCGGTTCTAACTTTGATTGCTGGGGAAGTGAAATGACTACGATTATGTCCGTTAGGCTAGGGAAACGGATGATCAAAGCAACTGAATGATGATGGGATAATTGGTGAAATGAGAAAGTAGGAGGAAACGGTAGTAACCCGAGAAAAGCTACGGAGACGATGGTGTCCATCACGAACTTCTTTGGCCGGGATCGAACCAGGTTCTTCACCGACCAGAGGTGAGCGATCTACCACTGAGCCTCCGTAAAAACGGTTTTCTTTTGCAATTAATTGTCTCGAAGCTATTCCATTTTGACTACTAAAACCGGAAATGGTAGAAATCTACTTGCACTTGTAATTGCGAAAATATCACGCCATATAAACCAAACCACTCCATGTAAGGTATACGTGACACTCCTACCCACTTTTTATGAACTCTTGTTGAACCCAATCGTTATGAATATCAAAAATGTCTTTATTTAGGATCCTGTACTATGAACCTGATTAAAAAGTGATCGAGAACCTGTTTGTCACGGGTTTGGATTCCGCTCCGGATATGAATGTTACGTATTTTCCTTTTATTATGTATTTTGTTATCAATTTTTCATTTATCGTTGTCTCTTTTAGCCTGAAGGACAGAACCTATGATATGTAAACATTAAGAAAAAGAAAGCAATTTAAAAGATATAAATTGTAATCAAGAGTCATCTGTGGGATGTTTAGTAGAAGCAAACGACAAAACAACCACAATCTATATTTGTTCCCATTCTCCACCTTTTTGCAGTGATAAACAAATAACTCTCGCGAAATATATTGCACATATAGGTTAATTACGTGTTACTTAAAAAGAAGCCATATATTTTTGTAAATCTTTTCAAGCGGAGAACCGTTCCGTTAGATTTGATTATTGACTTCCTAAGATCTAAGTCCATGGCTAAATTGGTACAAAATAGGTGGTTGCCCTGTGGGTTAATTGTGTTCTGTCTTTGAGAAGTTCTTGAACAGTCATATGATGTGTGTGTGTGAGACAGACGATATTCTGGAAGGATATTTGTATTTGACTGAAGGGTCAAATGACACAGAACCTTTTTCTCTTTTAATTTTGAAACCAATTCTGGGGATCAAATGATCTATTGACTAGGACGGACAACCTTTCTCCACAGCAATAACAAAGCAGTCGATTTTCATTGTGTCTAATTAACTGTCAGATGTTCCCGTATTCTTTTGACGTCACGTGATTGTTTTATTTGTTAAGAGTAATCTTGACATTATATTGCGAAATAAATTATTCTCTTTATGTTATTATTATTATTATTATTATTATTATTATTATTATTATTATTATTATTATTATTATTATTATTATTATTATTATTATTATTATTATTATTATTAATTATTTAGCTAGTGATTTCGTTTTTAATATTAAGACAACGTACTGTATTAGAGAACATTATACATATCTTTTGGTACAGAAAGTCGTGCTGGAACGCAGCGAACTTAACGCGATGTGTACTCATCAGTGTCCCTTCATAGCTGAATGACTACCGCTTATGCTTTTTTTATGCGGACGGGCCTAGGTTTGACTCTCGGTGGAGGTATTTGCCTCGGAAACGACAGCTAATAGTGGTTCAGATTCCGCTTTCAAGAGTAGGTTTCCGACTCGTGTAGCCTTGGCTCTGGACGTTCAAGTCTCAGCCAGAGGTATTCAGTCAGGCGTGATTATTGTTTATTGTGGTTCCACAGAGAGAAAACCAGTAATAACGCAGATGTATTTGTGTCGATACGTATGCGGCTAATGATTGCTTGATGTTCACAATTTTTATCCGGAATGGGCGCCTTTGGTGCGAGTGGTCCCGGGTTCGATTCCCGTTAGGAACACTCGGTCAGAAGAGTGTAAAAGTTTTTTTCATACCAGCCATCCTGACTGAGGTTTTCCTGGGTTTTCCTCATTCGCACTAGGCTAATGCCGGGGTGGTACCTAACTTATAGACCCCAGGCCGCTTCCTTCCTTCCCTTTCCTCGGATAGTGGGATCGGCGAGGGACGTCATCCCTCATACGGGACGGGCTAAATGACCATAGATGCCGAAAGCCCAGAAATCTAATTCCTAATCCTATCTGAAAGGAGAGGGAAGAGTACTTTTGGTTCTCCCATCAGGGCCGTGTTTGGTATTTAATTTTTTTCTGAACATCATTTCACTTCCTTGGGAATAAATGTGTAGTGTTGCTGTGAGAAATGGTGCCGGGCTCGAATTCCGATGCGAATACATAAGATTCTTCACACTCCACGGTCAAACTAAAGTTCTACCTTTTATAGGTCCTCGATTGTGGAGGAGTGAAGTATAAAATGTTGCTGATTTTACATGATCTAACAATAATAAGTTTTTTTTCCTTCTTCTGAATATCAGATTTATATTTAAATAGGAACTTCCATAAAAAACTTTGTGACAAGTAGAAAATTTCGAAACAATAATTAATATAAAATTAATGCAAATGTATCGTATATTTGCAATTATTATTTACAATAAGAACAGGGGAAATTTGGGGGAAGTGGATTCTTCCATTTTGCAGATTTTTGCTGACTTGAGAGAAATGAAATTAACAAAATTTAAGCAGAAGATTTTTAGAACTTTCTTTTTTATATATAAATTTGATAAGTTACGGAGTCCATTATTAAAATTCGTATTTTTAGTTGGTGTATACGTATAAATGCATAGGGTAATATTTACAATATACATAAAATATTTGTATCATAATTACAAACGTTTGTTCTTATAATTTTGTATTGTTTATTTTTTCTTAGGCGATGTCCGATGTTTCTGCAACATGCCAGCTTGCATCACAACGGGTTATATGTGCAAATCCCAAGCAGGCGTCTGTTTTACAGATATTTATAAGACTGGCCACGGATGCCTGGAATTACTTCCCAAGTACGTATTATATTATGTTCTTATCTCTAAATAATCTTCAAATATTCCAGTAAGAAAAGGAAAGTCATATTACAAACATGTTGTTAGCTATAATTATTATTACATGATGTCTGTAATACGCGTAATTGTCAATAATTGTTAAGCTTCTTAAATTAGTTTGGTATTTTGATTTTATTTCAGTTTGATTTTAACGTCACATTTAATTTATTTTTAGGAATATTTCTAAAATAGTAACGAAAATATTTCTAAGGATAAGACATGAGGACTATGTAAAATGCATTTAAATACACTTATAATATACAACGTTAGGTATTTTTTTTTTTAAAAAAAGAGGGTATGATCCAAGTATATTTTCTGCGATTTCTAGACAACCAAGAATCGTGTAATCTTCAGTAATTTTAGTATACATACACTGGTGTGCAAAACTTACGGACGAAGTAGATAAAGTAACAAAATATATCGTAGTCGCTGGAAATGAATCTTGCAAGAAGCCTCTTGCACGTTCACATGGAGTAAGGTGGTGTTAGGTCAATCCCATAACCCATAACCCCGAAGGGGTCTGAAAAAATTTCTAGTTCAGTCAAGTTCAGTCTATCAGGTGGATTGATGGCATCATTATCACTTGAGTTCGCTTTACGCTGTTGCGAGGTAAACATGGCTGCACCACTGTCCGTTTGCACCACAGAAGCTTTTTTTTTGTGGTGTGGAGGTATTCAAATAGTGTGAGCATAATAGGGGGAAACCACAGAGAAGTGTTTACTAGTTTAAAAGTTCGTAAATGGTCTGGTATTTCATCGTTCGTCACGCATGTTTTGACAGTTTTTGAACTTTTTAACGGTTTAAGTCTATGAATTTCAGCTCCTGGTACACTTTCGGACCACGAAAAACTGATTCTGAAACGTATTTCTATGGTGCAAACGGAGACTGGTGCAGCCATCTTTACGTTGCAACAGCGCAAAGCGAACTTAAGTGATAACGCTGAAACCTGCCACAAACGAAAACAATAGTGTCATCTGTCGGCTTCCGAGCACAGAAAGCCGTACAGCCAACCTACAGACGGTTAGAATGGTATACACATACTTAACTGACATACCCTCGTAGAGACTGGAAGCTCCAGTGAATTCCAACTACTTTTTGTTTCATTAAAGGTGTCAAGTGAGTAGTTGAAGCCTATTCCTAAGATAATGAATCCATATCAAAAGAACCGTATGACTATTTTTGGTGCGGAAGACTGACAGACATAACCGTTCTGTTGTAAGTAGTGTTGGTGACGAGACGAGACGAAAAGAGAGATAGAAGTCTCGTCTCAGTTCTCGGAAAGCTTTTCTTATCTCGTTTTATAAATTCGTGAACAAAATTTATGACCTGATTTTTTTGTTTGCTTAAGTTAATCATAACTATTCGGCGTCACGAGCAGTGTTTCTTTTAGACCTGTTCTTTTGCGGGGAGGGGGAGCGCTGCCCCCCGGAGCAGGCTAAAATAATACGTCTATAATGTAATAAATAGAATAGTATCAGTAGTGCCTCCCCCGAAATAGTAAGTGTACTCCGCGGAACATTGTTTCTGAAAGAAACACTGGTCACGAGGAGTCCACGAAGGATGTGATTTAACATTTAAACCATATTTATTTTTGGAAATGACTTTATTGCGCAATGACCTGTATATATTTAAACGTGGATAAACTCGTCATTATATTCGTACGTTCACTTTTTTCAATTTGTGTTTCATATTTTGAATCATGTTAACACTGAGTCTTAGAGATCTAAGACTTTGATAGACTAGTGTTCCTTGTGAGACTTGGAAAAAATTCTCCACTCGTCTCGAATGTGAGAGTTACATCTTGTCTCGTTTTTGAGACGAGACAATTAATTTCTCGTCTCGGAAGCAATACTAGCAATAAGACGTCCCATATTTATGCGTAGCATAGTTTGGAGATTTAAAAAATAGAGCTTAGCTCTATACACTGTTTTAGTATTTATGCAGCTCAAAAAGACGATAATACTCGTACATATGAAGTGATGTATTTTGTAACATAATTTTAGATTTTGTAATTGTAGTTATTTGGAAACCAAATTGTTGAATTCTCTCTTTAATTATTATTTTCCCTTTTTTCTTTCTCTTTTGTAGATCAAACCAAGAAGAATGTCATTCCAATTCTGTTCATCTGTTATGTTGTCGAGAGGATATGTGTAATTATAGTGACAGTCCAGAGTTCAGAGTTCGACTGAGTGCTCATCTCAATGGATCTCTACTTCGTAAGTATTTTGTTTCTTTTTTTTTATTAAATTTTCTATGCCATTGTCTTTTATTCTTTCACATAGTACGCAGTAAAATTTGTTTCGGGGAAAGGTAGAGGGGTCTGCTATAAACTACGAAAATCTGTAAATAGTGTCTCCACATTAATAATAATATGAAGCAGATTTTCCCAGCCTTTCATACGCCGTTTCGAAGCACAAAATTAGTAGGGGGCACTTGCATATACATCGATTTTAATCAACCTGCACAATTGTGTTTTCCCGTGTTGATAGGGATATGTGTGTAAGCCTTATGTAAGAATAGCTTTCGTAACTTTTTAAATTCAGTTGTTTTGTTTTGTGAATTAAGTTTAGTTAATTTCTGAGACATAAATAAATATCTAGATAATTTAAGTACCGAATGGATAATCACCAAATACTGAAATAGATTGTATCTATTGGGAGAAATAAAAGAAAAAAGTGAGATGCATCTTTTCTATTTTCTTTATGCTAACATACAAGAAATTTTTAGTAGATATTTACATCTTAATTTTAAATTAAAAACCTGCACGGAGGGAGACCTCTTGGCATATGAACTCCTTGTAAATTTGTTCTCTTTTCTATAACGAAAACTAAGGTTCAACTTACGGAAAGAAATTAGAAGGTAGTACAGCCTTATCCATCTTTGCTCTTGAATAGAGAATCACTATGATTATGAATACTCAGCAACAATCCAATATGAACAAGTCTCTATCTATCTCCTCTTGTTTGTCTTGCACCCAGTTTATATATCGTTTTGCCTTTCACCTGTTGTACTCATACTTGTATTTGTTTTTGTTTTTGACTTACACTAATATTAGAAGTTTTTGCTTCCTAGAAAGTGAAAATTTCCTATTTTTCAGGAAGCATTACTTAATCCTATTTTTACAATAATATATTAAATTCTTTTATATATATATATATATATTTAATAGTACAAATCATGTCACAAATAGACATTTCACTTCAGCAATAGGTATGCAAATAAAAAATTAAATTTTGGGACTATCAAGCTAGAAAATTCAAAATACTCTCTAAAATTAATTTTCCGGTACTGGATTCTAATCACAGTTATCTTTTTCGCCTCCCTTCACAACCCCCAGAATGAGGAACTGGGATATAAAGTATCGTTTATTATGTCTACCGAGATACAGAACATGTAATAAAGGAAACTACTTTTTCCGCGAAAATATTAAACATATTTTTACTGAGAAATGAAAATGACAGTACATCTTTGTACATAACTGAATGCGGAATGAAATCAGATTGATTGTGTAATGAAAACTAATTATACAGGGTGGCCTAAAAATAGGTATACAGTCCCGTATTTACGGTCAAGACATTTTATATCATTTACTTATTGTTGTCCATGTAGGTATCGACTTATTTTCTTCCTTATCTATTCTTAATTTATTTTCACTTACACCTTAAGAGGGATTACTAAGTGTTCTCGGTGCTATGCTGAACGCTGCTTGAATAGTGCGGCGTTGCCAGGTAGTGTCGAGTGTTTACTAGTGTCAGATAATAATGGAAGTAATCATGGAATTCTGCATGGATATTTATTTACTGGAGAAACTAGTTTTCGACTCTTACCGCAATTCACAGCTAAGTTCCGCTTCTCGAACTGCAACGCTAAAATCCAGGAATTAAAGAAACAAATTTGGCAACAACGCATTATGGCGTTCTGCGCAAGTTTCGTCTCAAAATCTATTTCCTTAAATGTAAATTAATATTTAAATAAAATATGAAACATAACACGAAAAACGGTTGAACAATTTATCTATTTTGTAATAAGATTGTTACTTTAAAGTGCTTTACACATACAAATAAATGGAGCACTTCTAGTAAGATCTAACAGCAAGTGCCATCTCGTGTGGTCATTGTAAAACGAATTAAATATTTTCTTTTATTTGTTACCTTTTTCGATATCAGAAGACACAACCAAATGAATCAGTGTCTTGTAGCTGAAACATAACTTTATCTTATACTGTAGTGCAATATTTATAATATATTGTATAAGTAATATGCGCAGTAGTTAAGACTATGAGCTAAAATATGTACTGACTTCCGGGTGGTGATCCACCTTAAGCTCGGAACAAACGAAAGCAAATAAATTCATTATCTTAATAAATTCAAATGTCATACTTGATCGATGCAGGTTAGTATACCTACTTTTGGGCCACCCTGTAGTAATCCCCCACAAAAGACATGTAAGAGATATTGGATCCAATAAAATAAAATCTTTTCTTAAGAAACGTAATAATGTTTTATTCGGTGCGTTTTAAGGCGTTTTCGTTTTCACAATATGAAGTTTAATATGTTATCGTAAGCGGTAACATGCAATATGTATTACGCCAATTTCACCTTGCATCTGAGTTTCCCCACATCGAGTTTTCCGTGGACCGAATCTTCCTAGACCAAATTTCAAACAATGTATTGTTATTTATAGGTTAATACAATCTCTGGTGATTTCAGAACATTTTCTCCCAAAGATTTCCAATACATGTGATAAGAAATAGTACTGTAATAATACTGGTTAACCCACATTTGACAATGTACAGTGATATGGCTTGGGTGGGTTAATATCGGTTCTGCTTCTCTGGGGTGGGTGAATGATTAATATTGTCATTTATCAATCAGGAGGTCCCGAATTCGAATTCCTTGGCCGACCACCCTTACTCAGGTCGTCCAGGAGTTTAATCAGGCGATTCGCCATTTTTTTCTCATGTGAATGCTAGAATAGTGCTTTTTACTGGTAGATTTCCGTCCAATTTTTTTTTTCATTGTTAATTCTTTCCACCTAGAAGTAATTCACTGTTGTTTTTAACAAATAGTTCCGAGTAAGGTGCATTGTATAGTTTTTGTGCATATTCCATGTTTGAGATCGTCAGCCGGCAGTAGATGTGATACGGAATTCCACGTCAATTTCTAACTCCATGTAAATAATCCACGCTGTTAGTGTAATGTCACGAAATACCGTATATGTAGTCTCTTACAATGCAAAGATGTTCAAAACTTGTTAAAATCCCCGAGTTGTTGGTAGTAATAATCATACTGTAATCGCATGACAATGAAATATGCATACTTAAAAGGATATTACTACATAACAAAGTGCACTTCTTCCTTGTTATGGAAACCGGATCGTCCGCCCCCGCAGCTATTTAGAGAAAGAGTTGAGTGTACTTTCGGGATTTAAACGGCGTCATTTACACTCTTCCGTCTCTCGCACTCGAGAGCAACAGGTTTGTGTTTTGATGCGAGTGGAGTGGTTGTCATGGCGACGCCACCTGTATTGTGAAAGAGCAACAGGTTGATCTGCCCAACGGAGTGGCCTTGTACTTACTCAGATAGAATGTACTAATGATGTAGAGAATGTACTGTATATAAAACAGCACCAAGCTTACATCACCAGACCATTTTGAGTTGATATATGTCTTCAGTTTTGCACTCCAGTAATTGTATTTAGGATATACAGGGAGACCATCAATCAGTGTGTCGCGGTTGCGTATCAATGAGAAAAAGGGCAGGTAATTTTTAGTCCCTTATTTTTTATTTCTTAATTCTACACTGTTCTTAGCATTTAATGTAAAGAAAAAAGTCCCAAAATGAGACATATACTAATAGATTGATGTAATCGAACTGAGAAAATGTTATGGTTAGTTTAAATCTTCATGCGTAGTTTTTGAGAAAAACTTTGGTTTTTATAAATCTAAAAATTGATGCTGTGTGATGACCACAAGGCCTATTGGGATGAATCTAACACAAGTGACCCTTATCCATTAAGCATTTGGTTACTGCACAGTGTATGGTAAGATATAGCTCAAAATTGTGATGAGAGACGAAGTGGCTCAGTGGTAGAATGCTTACCTTTGGTTGTGGGGTCCCTGGTTCCATCCCCGGCCAAGTAAGTTTGTGGTGTACAACACCGTCTCCGTAGGTTTTATCAGACTACTCCTGTTTTCCCCCCACACATACTCATTTCATCAGTTCTTCCATCATCATTGACTTCAGAGGCGGATGTAGCCCCGGGCCGGGGGGCCTAGGCCCCACATTTTTTTGAATGACAAAAATAATTGAAGCTATTATTTATATATTTTTGAAAGTTTAGAGTAAACTCGTAATCCGGGTCCTGGTTTCCCCATCCCCAGCTTTTACCTTTTAGATCTGCTTCTGATTGACTTGTTATAATCATTCGTCTCTTTTTGCCTAGAGCGTATAATCGTTGGATAGAAAAACTGAAAACTTTAATTTTTGAATTAAGGCGGTGGGGAGACTCGATCGACATTTTTCAGGCACCCATCCTGAGTGAGATTTTCCTGTTTTTTTTTCTTCTTCACACCAGGCAAATACCGGGATGGTACCTCACATAATAGGCCCAGGCCACTTCCTTCCTTCCTCATTCCTTTCTTTCTCCCACTTATCCTGAGCAGTGTGATCTCTGAGGGATGTCATTCCTCATACGCGTGACGAGCTAACGTGGCCATAAATGCCGAAAGTCCAAAAATCCTAATCCTAATCAATTCTCAAATTATGATTGACTCCTAAATTTTAATTTTTATATAACTATTGTCCAAAGATAAGAGACATGTCAATCGATATTCGACATCGAGCTAAACAAGTTACATACTGGAGAGTAAATTCTCGTGTAGTTTTCGAAAAAAATGAGAATTAATTTATGTATTATTATAAATTAATATAGTTTTTTGTCAATCTGATATTAATGTTTGTATTTATTGTTATTTGATTTCTCCCAATAATTATATATATATATATATATATATATATATATATATATATATATATATATATACTCCTAACAGTCACACACACACACACACACACACACACACACACACACACAATCCTAAGAGTAACGCACCCAAAACCAGCGCAACTAGAAGAGATCCAGGAGAACCAGACCCTACTAGAACACTGTTAGCCGGTGGAGACGGTGTCTCAGTGTTACAGCGCGTGCCTCTAGTATGTAGGATCCCTGGTTCAACCCCGGCCAACGAAGTTTGTGGTGGACAACATCGTGAGTTTTCCCGGGATACTCATGTTTCCTCTTATATTTTCGTTTCACCGATTCTTCCATCATCATTCACTTGCCTTAGTCGCGCGCCTTCTCTAGCCTAAAGGGCATAGTCGTGGGATATGAAATTTCGTTTCATTTTTAACACTTTTAGCCCTCCGAGAATGCTATTGGACCCGTTGAAAGATTCAATTCCCAGGGTCTATCTAGCACCAAAACATATATATGCATACATACACATAAATACAAAGGTGGTATACATATACATGAAAAAGTGAAACACGTATTTTGCAACTTACGAAAGAAGTGTGAAGTATACAGTTTGAAAAGACAAAGATTACATACTTTCTTAACTAATTGGACGTATGAACCTGTCGCTCACTGCAAATCATCCTACCAAATATTTTACGGCGCGCCCCTTTCATCCATCCAAAATCCACCATGGCGCCATACCGCACAGATTTGGATAAGGGTAAATTTGTTTTCAAATGTAACTCTCGCATACCGTTATGTTATCACGGAAAAAGGTAACACATGCTCAAAATGTAACTGATTCATTTACAGCTGCTGCTTAGATTAGGAACATACCTTTAGATACGGCCGCATGTCTAACCAGAACCAAGGTTGTCTCATTTCTAAATTTCATCGTTTCTCTTCATATTTGATAACGTTATTTTGATGTAAAGTGCCTAATAGTGGTGGAAGGCCGTGGTTTAGTTCCCGACAGGAGCTTATGTGACTGGGATCCCTAATTAGTGTTACAGAGATGTGAGAGTATTTATAAAGTAATAGCATTTTACCTAATAATAATACGTAACTTAACCAGTTTCGTCCTTGGATTAAATAAAGAATTCCATAAAGACACCTATTATTATAATTCAGATACTTTTTTCTTTTATTTTTATTTTTAAAATTCGTACATATTTATTACATTAGAAGAAAGTTGCTGAAAATTATCTTGCTATATAAACAATAATACAATATGCAATTGGATTTAAATTTAAAGACATCCCATCATTATGAATCGATAAGTTTCGTTGATCCTTGCTGCTTGATAAAATGTTCACGCAAATCGTGCCAAAAGACTTAAACATGAAAAGAACAATAGAAGACGTGGGGTTTTATAAAGTAGATAATTCTGTGATGTTGGCATTTCTTGTGAAGAATTCCTACGACCACGTGCCTTTTCATCGTCCTTGAGTTGCTGTCCTGCAGGAGCTTCTCATATGTAAAGTCCCCCTGCTGTCAAAGCCCAAGACCCCCAGCTGTGACCGTAAAATTCTTTAAAGCATGCGCGCCATAAGGTCGAATAGTCTACAGTGGCAGGATAGTAAATTGACCCTTAAGTATTCTTGTTCGGATAGTCACTTATTGAAACATAAACTTGACCTGCATCCCTTGGAGTTTGTTCTAGCTTGCCGCAAATTGCTTAAGGCCAATCTACACCATAAAAGATCTTGTACAAGATCTTGTAGCTGTCATAAAAAAAAGTCTTGAAACCCTACCATATTTCCCCGTGTACACATAGTCTTGATAGGGTCATAAAACATTTTTTCCATCTTGCAAGAAGTTCAACAGTGTCCAACTTTTTGGGCCGTCTTGCTTGCTACCTGCTATCGCCCTCCCGCTGACATAAAAGAAAATCCAGTTGCGCCGCTTCCGAAACAACGGTTTCTTTTGGGCTGGAGGGGGAAGAGCCAAAATACACATTTTTACGACTGCCAGGGAAAACAAGTGTCTCTTCTTTTGTTAACAGCTCGGTTCCATGAATGTAGGCATCGAAATAATTTAGCTTCCACACAGATATGAAAATAGCATACTGAATTCAAAATGGTACTGCAAGCTAAATTCTGTAATCATAGCAGCTTTAATCGAAGTTATTATCTTTCACAATTACTAATTTTCATAATAATAATAATAATAATAATAATAATAATAATAATAATAATAATAATAATAATAATAATAATAATAATAATAATAATAATAATAATAATAATAATAATAATAATAATGTTTTTTCCGATAAACTGATTGTCACCAAATAATATTAAACCAAATAATGGATTAAATGGAAAATTGAACTGATGTACATAGTTTTCAGGGTTGTACTTGAGCAGAAATCTTTAGGTTTTGCAATTATTCTAATTATGCCTATATTTTGATTGTAGATAGAAGCTGCGGTGGCTCAGTGGTAGAGCGTTCACCTCCTTTGCTTGGGGTATCTGGTTTGATCCCAGCTCGCGCCGTGTGGACTTTGTGGTGGACAAACACCATGCTCGTGGGTTTTCTCGGGGTTCTCCCGTTTCCTCCCACTTTTTTCATTCCACCATTTCATTCATATCTCATCACCGTCTCCTTTAGCCTAACCGGCATAACCGTGGGACGTAAAACTTAAAGATTTCATTTCATTTTTTCGCAATAATTCTGTAAGAAGAATAACTCTTTCTTTTAGTTTTATCATAAATTTTAGATGTTATTCTACTTGTTCTTCTTGGAAAAATACCTAGATACTATTCTCTTATTAGCAGCGTTATTCACATCTGTATCAGTAAAAATGAATGTGATTAAAGAAAAAGAAAAAAAGAAAGAAAGCTAACTGCATAGAAATTGAAAATTGACTGACTCAGTTGCAAGTAAACCGTTTGATATTATAGCTGAAACAAAGATAAAACAAACTTACTTCGGTCTAGTATCAAGTCATTTCAATTGTATTGTTTTCCAGAAGTTCACCTCCAACATGCTAAAGCTCGCAGTCAGGGGCGGCTTTAGGATTTTAATTTTGGGTAGGTCCGCTCCTCGCGTATGGATACATATGCACATTCGATTGATTAATGACAATAGGAAATTACCTGTACAGTAGTTGTTGATGCTGTTTATTAAATAATTATTTACCATTAATAGAAAAAGTGAAAATATATTTACTTTTTATTATATCTTTTAGTGTTTATATATTTTCAGTTTTATATATTTTTGGGTAGCCCCGTGTCTACCCGCTAAAACCGCCACTGCTCGCAGTACGTAAAAGGTTCCACAGTTCACAGCCTCAAGACATGTTTGGCCATATATTAAGCAAACAATGCAAAAGGATGCGTAAGACGGCCCTGATCCCCCATTATCTGACCCTATGATTTGATTGAAACTACAAAAAAACATACAAGTATTTTGATATTGATATTGATATTTTGTATTGCTGCTATTTACATTGACAATATAAATATGAAAATCAAAGTATATATGATACTATTGCATATAGTATAGAATTATGTGTACACTGAGCAAAATCCGTTATTCGGACAGCGGTATGTTGTACAAATATATGGAATCCTTACGATTAGTACGGAAATCTGTACGGAGCATACGTTATCCATATACTACATAGTTACTGCCTTTTTCTCATTTAGACATTATATCATGTCGCTGCAGGGTGTCTGACATCTAACAAACTTCCGTATACTACACATGTATACGTATATTATATACGTCAGCTATATATTTCATACATCCATCTGTATGTGAGATTCTGACCGCCTATGGACAGTTGTTTCTTTCATCATGAGTGACGTCATTGAACAAAGAACAACTGTCCTTTTCTTGCGAGTCGGTTTATGCATATCGTATCATGGCATGGGAGGTCGTAACACCCCTCATTCTATATCTTCTACTTCGTGCTGTTAATACTTTACTACGCAACACGCTCTTATTAGTTTATTATAAGCTTCATATATTTACTAACTACCGAACGATATTTGTAGCCTCGGGCATTAAATTGGTGAATAATAATAATAATAATAATAATAATAATAATAATAATAATAATAATAATAATAATAATAATAATAATAATAATAATAATAATAATAATAATAATAAGATGATGATGATGATGAGTCATTTACTGAACGAGGTTTGTTTACAACTAAAAAGAACAAAGGAAGGAAACAAAAGCCTGAGTAAGTACAACAGTTATTATAACATCAATTAAATATTCCTTTAATTACCGATTACTTTAGTATAACTCGCTTTAAGTTTAATATATTAGTAACATGTTAACGTGACTTATGGTTGATGATGAGATAGGTGATAATGGTTGAATAAAGTTGGATGCAACAGGAGAATCCCAAGCACACAGTGTTTGTCCACCAAAAGCTCACTTGACAGTGGCTGAAATTGACCTATGGACCAAACGCATAAGAGTTGAGCGCTCTATTGGGTCCAAGTGCTTTTCGTGAAACACTGTGAAGGGAGGGAATCAATTTTGTGAAGATAGGCGAATAGCACAGAGAGTTGAGGCACCAAATGTGATGGAGGGGGAGTTACTATCAGTCAACTTCACTTAATTTTACTATGCATGCAGATTCACTAGCTTATCTGACCTACTTTTAAGCGCGTAACGTTCCAGTTTTGGATGTTCGAAATCTGAAAATATCGTGTTGATAGGTTTTGGCCATAAATACTTTCAATATAGAAAAGTAATTCACGTGAAATATATTTACGACGTTAGAAGGTCCGTGGCATTATTTACATCTCATAGTTTATAAAAGGTATAAATAATACAATGTATATATATACTGTATGCTGTAGACTTATAACATGAATAAAGGTTTGCAATTTTATTAATAGAGGCAGCGATGGCTCAGTGGTAGAACATTTACCTCTGGTGCATGGGGTTCTTGGTTCGATCCCAACTCGCGCCACGTGAGCTTTCTGGAGGACGAATATGTTTTAGAGAAAATCTTCGATGAGTTTTGGTTCTTTTTAAGCCAAATTATTCAACTTTTGAGTCCTGTCTCATATTACTAACATCAATTTATTTAGCGAGACTCACTTGCACTAGTCAAAGTGTCCATATATTTTTTTTTTATTTTCCGTGGTCTCTACCTAAACATATATATATATATATATATATATTCACGTCGAAGACATGTCATATTCGTTCTAGGGTACATCACTCGATGCACATCAAATAAACTTTCAGTCCATATTTTTATTTCAATTACATAAACATTAATTCCATTTAAATTTCTAGGTTCGACTTCTCATCCCCAACCATAGGGAGAAATATCTTTCATTATAAGTTATTCTGATATAATAGGTCCTTGGACCACTCCTTGGTCCCCTATACTAATTGAGAAATATTACGCAATTTAGGTCAATTTCAGGAGCACAAAACACATTTTAATTTCCAATCCATGGAGATTTAATCACTGCACTGGTGAAATTAAATAGTTGCACTTTTGAAACGTATCGGGAGGATTTGGGACACACTGTTTCCGAATTTCGGGTTTGTAAATTCACACAGGGGAAAAAAAATAATATTCGTCCAAGTTTTTTTTTTTTTTTTTTTTTAATCTTGGTGTACTGATCACAGGCGAAAAATGCGGAATAGTTTTTCGCTGAAAATGCACTTTATTTTACGTCACATACTGGAGTTATCCAATGTCTTAAAACAACTATAGACTATTTCTATATTCTATGTATATTACTAGAATACGGTATCATCCCTGTGATGAACGCATAAGATACCAGGATTACATTGTAGCCTGCTTCTTTATATTTATACAATCTTCCAAATTACGTTTATAATACTGATCTTTCTGTAACGTAAAACGTGCCCATGGAAGCTAATTAGTCGTCTATTTTTTGTTTTATGTATATGAAGGATATATATTAATCATCCGATTTGCAGCCAACCCTAAAGCATTTCTGGATTATGTTATTATTATTATTATTGAGTTGAGTTGATTTTGAGTTTAATGTACCTTTCAGCAGCGAGGCTATATGAGACGGGACCTACTGATTAACGAAAGGCGGAAATTTTGGCACCAGTAGTTTTGACACGGTAGTTTTGGCACCGGTAATTTTGGCACCAAGAAACGAAGCAAACGGAAATTTTGGCACCATTTATAATAGAAGTACAGAAAATGTGAGAAAATACTCTGAATGTAATAGATATTTAAATTTACATGTTATGAACTAGAATTGTTCCAACACGACGAATCAAACCAGTGACGAATGTACAATCAGCGACAAAATTTCTTTCTCTTCTGTAAAATTTATTTTGCTTGTAACTTTGGAATTGATGGATTGATTTGAGTAGTTTTCTGAAATTTGCCGAAAACTATATCTGCTTTAAGTTGCTGAATATTGAACTCAAATCTGTCCGTCCATTCTGACAGTACAGACACCGGTAAAGATACTATTGGCAGTTTCATTATATATTCAAAGCAAGTTAAAATTCCCCTCTAATGGGTTTGTATTTTACTTTCAAGTGCAAACAGTAAAAGCTAATTGGAACCGAATTGAAAGCTAACGAATAACCTATCTCCTTTTGCTTTCCTGGTGGGAATTGACCCCTTTTCATTTTCTGTTGCGAATTATCCGTGACCCGGTTATATATACTGTATATATATATTGCCCACTAGCCCGGTCAATGAAGGGAAAATGTCAGAACAAATTTGTAGCAAGATGAATTATCTACCAATCGTTAGCACACATGTAAAGGTATAATTTCTCAAAATTCTCCTAAATTCTCTCCGATGCTTATCCCGCTATTCCCCTAAACCCCCCTGTGAAGCGTTTATGGCATCACTCATATCTTCGTTACTATATACCCTAGCGCGTTCACTCTTTTTTCCCCCCTAAGATTACGTAGTACAAATACGATTCAGTACAATTTATAGCTGGAAGTAACTGGTTAGGGGATATTTGTAAAAATCGAGACCCTCTCCCTCTGGAAGCGTTTATGGTATCACTCATATCTTCGTTATCGTACAGTCTGGCTTGTTTGTTCGTTTTTCATTTTATTTCTAAGACTACTTCTACAAAGAAGGTTCACTAAGATTTTTAACAGGGAGTAACGGTTTGGGAGATATTTGTAAGATGAATCGTGAAAACACCTGCTCGCATCGTGAAACACGGGCCAACAGAGCTGGCATGGCGTAACAACTGACTCGTTATCCCATCCCCCTTCTCTGATATTACACTTGTCTCAATTTAGATATGATTTAATTAATGGATAGAATAGAAACGTTCGTAATATAATATCATCTTTTGATGTTAAAATATACTTTCAAAAATAATCAAACACAAGCAGGTTTCTAATCCTGAGAGAAATCCATATTCCATGAGGAGTAAAATATATAAATTAGTCCCTAACGGAGCGCTTGTTTAATGGCTTTAGGAAAAAAATATATATAAAACTTCTTTCAAAAGGAAGATTCTGGGTGCTTTAGCCACTCCTCAGTGCCGCCTCTAGAAGGGTGGAGATAAATACGAATTATGAAGCACTGCAGTCCACACTTTTAGTTAGCGAACCAAATATCGAAAAATGTTTCAAGTTTATTTTTCAAACCTGCCAGCCCCCTCAAAAATTCCTGGATCCGCCTCCGGTATCGGCTGTTGCCAATTAATTGCTAATAGTCATAGCGTACCTTTTGAAATGATTTCAAACGTTCTTTGCATAAAGTCCGTTCGCACATGCACCCTTTTACTGTGCGCCCTGGAGCAACTGTTCCACTCGCTCCATTGTAGTTACACCACTGGCCCAGGTCATACTAATATACTAAAAAAATGTGATATTTGGAAGAAAAATCATTTTAATATGATAGCAAGGAATCAGAAAGGATTTTAAATTAAAATACGAACTCAAATGGGGAAGCGGTAATGGGAGTTCAAATGTTTTACCGAGAGTATTTTAGAAATCCCTTAAGTAAGGGACGTGAAATTCGGCATATCAACTCCTTGTTATATATAACTGAACACATTTTAACTTTAAAAAAAAAAGTTAAATAAATAAATAAATAAAGTAAAATGAATTGAATGAATTAATTGTTGTAATTGACTATTTGTGTTTTTGTACGATGTTCCCTTTCCTTGAGATTACATGCTATGTTGAATGTATCACTGACTAGTGACACCGAACCTACTGGGCCCGTATGGGCTCGTCATCAACAGTCACTGATACACTCACCAAGCCAATCATCTACGGAAAATAGAACTCAAATCTGGCCCGAAATATAAAGCTTCCAAACTCTCTTCCATCTCGACTCGCAGTCAGATATCCAGGCCTGCAGTTCATCATCCACATCCCATCCGGAAATAGGTTGTGAACCATGACTACAGACACAGGACACCGACCTACGAGTGGAGCTGGCAATGAGCATAATGAAGATCTTAGTGTTGTCTGTGAAAGCCCTATCTGAATTTAAAAAAAAATATCTTGAAACAGAATTTTGTAACTTAAAAAAAAGTCCAAACTGAGATTTTGATAGAAACTGATAAAATGAGAAATTTTCTACAGATTCGGTTGTTTTCAACTCGGTCACACTAAGGAAAGTCTCTTCCCTGAATTTCACAGCTATTTCATTTCCCCAGTAAACTTATTCTGTACGTACTGCTCTTTGTTTTGATCATGCTTCGCATGCATACCAAAAACATCAACTCCATATTTCTATCACTTCTTAAAATTACAAGATAATTAGATTTTGTATTCGAAAAGAAAGATGTTTTCACGGCTAGTAAGTTTTATTCTTTAAAATATTCATGAATGTAGTGTTGGACAAAATATTCGATAACAGGAAAATCTTTACATTAAACTGACATACCCATCTAAGAAATATGATCGATTTCTATACCTTTCGGAGCCAAAACATTCTTTACTTTTGCTCATATTCCCAAAATATTCATATTCTTTAATATTCATTTAATATTCTTGCCTTCCAGAACATTTACATTGAATCGACACGCAACAAAAACAAATGAAAGGACACAATATAAATACAATACACTACTGAAAATAATACTTCACTGCCTACTGTTGTGGTTAGCTACTTTCACTTTTGTTTATATATTCTTTGGTGCTTATACTTCTCTGTGCATAGAGATTGTGGCCGGCGTAGAGGATTTACGCTCTTCGCGACCTCTCTTACAGCTCGGACCCACTAAACAATCTAGCACAGGTAAAACATTCACTTACATATCGACATACTTAAACCTAAATCCCTATTCTAACTATACTAACTTAACCTAAACAAGGATATATATATATAAAAAAAAATCACACATATATTTCATAAAGCACCATCCTTATTTTGTATTTATATTTTGTTTTATTTCGCTACCACATTCATACCGAAGACGCAGTGGTTACTTGCATTAGTGTCGCTCTGAATATTTTAAGTTTTCTTAAAAAAAGAAGGAAAAGGTATTTACTAGTAATTATAAAAAAAAACTGCAATTTCTAAACTTGATGGGTATCAGATTTAAAATATTACGAAGGTTTAGCCTATTGCCGAAAGTTTTCAGTTACCGGTACGCAAAATGCACGTACCCTTGCACTTAAATGTAGCCGTGAATCTGACACTTACTTACAAAAAATCAACGTTTAGAATCATTTTGTTTCAAAACCAAAGAAAACATGCCAAAATAAATAAAACTTAATTCCGAGCAGTGTTACCGAAAATGAATACTTTCAAGATTTTTGGGGAATCTAAAACATCCTTTCTTCACTGGGGGAAAATGTGTGTGTGGTACACACATTTTCTTGAGGTTACGACAATCGCACTGTACTGAGATTCTAGCTTTCTTTTCCCCCCATCGAATGAAATCACGATGTCACATTGCCCGAATCTGTATGTGTGCGGCGTTGAGGGAAACTTTACGCACTTAACACTTCATGTTATGGATTTTTACACATACACCAGAAAATATAATCACACATATCTGTTCTCGAGACAAGGAAATGTTAAAGATGCCAAATACCTGGAGTGAGTTTCACTTTCACTAGTTCTTACTTACTTGAATCTGCTTCTTAAACAGCGACTGAACTGATATATTAAAAAAAATTTCCTGACGACTTTCTCCACTTGAGTTTCCTGGGAAACTCTTAAATTGTGGTCTCAAAACAATTTCGGATACCAACTCCTGCAGCACCTATCCGGAAAAAGCCATCGAGCGTCGCTCAACTTCTTCTTCCTCGATGCCTGCACAACGACTCAATGTTTCCTCTCCGTCACCGTCTCCTCTGGCTTCTCCTATGTTCTCTGGCTGACCGAGAACGTAAAATTTGCCAAGGAGCTCATTCCGTAACACTAGACACCTACCATGCTAGTATCCCTTATGCAATACGAAATCACTTCACAATTAGAATATTACTGGTTTAATAATTTTGTTGAAAACACCAAACACAGCACGTTTGTCCCTGCTGACAACTTCTAATACTCGCCAAAACGAAGAATTTATCACAGTTTAACGTAACCACAAATTTTTCCACAATTTCTGCAGACGCTGAACACCGCACGTCTGTCTCCTGAAATGGCTGACGCCGTAAGACCAAGAATTACATGAAGATGATCCCTAATTGGAAGATAATCGTGACGTAATTATCGGATGTTAGGCTTCTGTGTGAAGATCAAAGAAAACCGAAATCTCAGCCGCAGCTGTGATTGTGGATTATCCAATCAAATAATTTACTTCGAAACAAAGAGATGCACCAAGAAGAAATTATGGCTGACTTTCTTAATTTGGAATTTTGAAGAAGATTTTACGAAATAAAATTTTTAGCTTTCTTGAGAAGATTCCCTATGCCGAAATATGAATAGAAATAAACTGAAAATCATTGAAAAAGCTGGAATATACACTTATTTGTCTAAAATAATGATATATTCTTGGATAAATACGTAAAATATACAAAATATAATTATTAATCATGTAATCTTCATATAATATCCATTGAAACGATTTGTTTTACTAAAATTACACAAAATCTTCGACCTACGGTTTTCCTACTATAAAATAAAAAGTTTCTCTTACATTCTAAATAAAATTTAAAATTTCCCTGCCAATATACAAGGTGCTCAAAAGCACCGGGCCATGTTACGTTATGCTGAGCATAAGGTAACATCCTCCGGGAGCTTCGGAGAAAAAAAAAATCTCAACTTATGAGTTCTTCTTAAGTTGTTTTCTTTTTTTCTGTTACTACTAAATTACTGGAGACTATACAAGACAAAACATCCTTTTTTTTCTCAATTCTAATTACAACTATACATTCTAATCAATCCTAACCTAACCTTAACCTATAAACTAAGTTTTCTCTTTTTTTTTCATCCTTCTAATAATTCCTTTCTTTTCTCTTCGGAACAACGAAACAATTTCAGATTGTCAAAACTCTGAACTCCTATGCTTTCTCCCTTCAGAGTTTGCAATCTCGCTGAATTTCGAGTTAGAGATACCACTTTGTAAGGTCCAACGTAGGTATGCATAAACTTAGCGAATACCTTTTTTGGTATCGACGACACATGGTGAGTTTTCACCATCACCAAAGAACCTTCTGTGACGATGTCTTGTTGTTTCCGCAGCTTTCTCTCTTTCTTCGGTTCTGCTGCCGGAATAGAAACTACAAATTTCTTGTCTTCCTTTACTTGCACCGTCTCTTTGGGCCAAATGAAGTTTTCTTTGAAGCTCTTGGATGCGGAATACGATAAGAAACGCTCCGCTGGAGTACATCCGAGAGCATCACACCAAGAGTGATTGCACAAATCTTGGGCGGCTTTTAGAAAATTACTCCATTTCGGAATCTGCCAAAACATTGAATTTTGAAATTTGGAGGGTTGGTATCAAGATCGAACGAGGTTGTTACCAAATTGGAATTTTGACTACCCGCTAACCGATCTTGTTCTTTCTGGGGAGTTGAGGAATCCACATCGCAGTCCACACTCTCCCCTAATGAGGGCTGCGGTATGCGTTTCCCAAACTATTCCCGTTCGTTTCCGGTGGCTGAGCCATCGTAGGCACGAATGTCGTATATTGCGGAGGCCATCCAGTGGACATCGCCATGTTCACTCCTGGGGAAGAAGTGGACGTGGGAGCCGCCACTCCCCCTCCAGGAAGTAAATTCGGCGCGTATCCCGGATAGGCTTGCGCTCCTGCTGAGGTCATCGCGTTTGGCGCGCATGTCTGAGATGTACCCCGCTGATACCCATAACTCATCGCTGCTGGATAGTAGCGTTGGTTGTACCCATACGGAGCATTCCGATTTCCATTACCATCTCTTACCCAATTCGGTCTTCCTTGATTGGGCCAAGGTCTTCGAGACTGAAAGTTCCTTCTTCGACCCCTGCTTCCGGAAAATCGGTCATCTCCTTTGCCATTGGAATTTCCTTCCTTCCTCTTGCCTTCGTCTTCCTCCGTCTGAGACGAAGTATCTTTGGTGGTTTGTTTTCCTGACTTTTCGGTCTTTTTGACGATTTTCGCCTGACGCACCTGAAAGCGTCTAAACTTCTTGTCCGTGACCGGTTCACTAGGCTCTGGATGTCCCTCTATCTCGGCTATTTTGACCATAAGGTGTTGAATGTTTTTCGGCTCAACAGCCCTCAACAACTTGGCATCACCAGCTGGTAAACAATCCAAGACTATCTCAATAAGTTCGGTTTCATCCGGGTGTTGTGCCACCGCATAATATTCCGCTACAATTTTCCATGCAAAGTCCGTCAATCGGTTGTACTTCGCTCGATCATACTTCATTCCTTGAATGAACTTCTTTTGCAACCTTTCCATCCTTGCCGAAAAATAGTGTTCCCGGAACAGACGCACAAAATCCGCATAACTATTGATGTCTTGACACACAGTCTGAAACCATGTCTTGGCCCCAGCTGTTAAGCAACAAGGTACCAAGGTTAGACGTTCGTGTTCTGATGCCGAAATTACCTTAAAAGTTTGTTCCAAATTTTCTAAAAATGATCTCGCCAAACCATATTCACCAGAAAATGTAGGTAAGTGATTTAATTCAGAAAGTCTTAAATTTAGAGTTCGCTTACCAAAGCCTTCCTCGCTTTTACTGGGGTTCACGGGAGAATTGTGGCCAACGACGGGGCTCTTTGCACCCGAGTGATTTTGACCGAAAACAGAATAGTGTTGGTAATTTTGTCCAGAAGTTAAGTTGTCTGGCATTGATACCACCGCGTGACCACACATTCCCTCCTGAACTCCAGCACATGAAGGAGTCATGTCTGCTACATTACTAGAGGACACCACATGGTTCAACCGACAACTAGTATTGGAAGATCCTGACACCTGAGGTGGAACTAACAATGGATTCGACCTCCTGGACGACGCCTGGTAACCTATTGTCTCAACACAGGACGTATGTGACTTGTTTAAGTTCAACGTACGTGAAGATAATTCAAAGGGAAGGACATTTGTGCCGTGAATGTCGGTCGGCTGACAGACAGAGACAGTCACCGTGGGAATAGTACGAGTCTCCCCAACTGAAGAGATCGGTACATCCACTTGGATGTCTGACTCGGTCCCGTCAGACTCGATTCCATCGCCGACAACAAAGTCTCGCGCTCGTTTACGTCCACACCGTTTATCTTTTCTTTGGTTTTGTTTCTCTTCCAACGTCTGAATCCTGGCTTCAAGTGCCTGACACGACCTTTGGGTACTTAGTTCGAGATGTGAGAACTCCTTAGTCAAGTCATCACATCGTCGATTCTGCGCCTCAACCGATAACCGGAGACCTTCCTCAACGGCATCTACCCGCGCGTCTATTTTAGTCTGATAGTTCCCAACAGAGGTATATAAATCGCGAACTTCCGACCTAACAGCCTCTACGTCTTCGTTTACACGAGCCACTTTCTCATTAATCATTTGCAACATTTCGAATTTTACATTATCGAATTTTTCATTCATATTCTGAAATTTACGGTCAACCTGATTACTCATCGCCTGAAATTTATTGTCCACCTTTTCAAATTTTTCATTTAACGTCAAAGTTAAAGTTTGACTAAATCGTTCCATCATGGCCGCAAAGTCCGTTAATTGCACACTTGAACCGGAAGCTACGTTTCCTCGACTTCCTTCTTCCTTGTCAGAATCGTTCGGGCTACCCCGCGTTACACGTTCACCTTCCTCACTCTCAGTTTCCGATGATTTCGGAAGTGGCAACACTGTCACCTGTTTCGCCAGGCAAGGCTTACATAGCCACGGCTCACTACTCTTGTCTAATTCCTGCACTTGTTCCTCTGACAAACCATAACATTGGGCATGTACCCATCTAAAACAACTGTCACAATAAACGCTGAACCCTGCAATTTCGTCACTACAGCATATATATTCGCTCGGATGACGAGATTCGTTACTCGATCTGCTACCCACAGACATTTTCACTTTCATGAAGTTTGTTTCCCACAACATCACGCACATACAGATCCAGAAGTGACCATGATTCATTCAATGCAGCGATTGTCATAATGATCCCCATTACAAATACTCTGCTGTGATTGTTTGTTTTCCTTAGCTCTCGCGTAGGATTGAAACAACAGAAATCCTGGATAATGGGTCGCCATTTTAACTTTAAAAAAAAAAGTTAAATAAATAAATAAATAAAGTAAAATGAATTGAATGAATTAATTGTTGTAATTGACTATTTGTGTTTTTGTACGATGTTCCCTTTCCTTGAGATTACATGCTATGTTGAATGTATCACTGACTAGTGACACCGAACCTACTGGGCCCGTATGGGCTCGTCATCAACAGTCACTGATACACTCACCAAGCCAATCATCTACGGAAAATAGAACTCAAATCTGGCCCGAAATATAAAGCTTCCAAACTCTCTTCCATCTCGACTCGCAGTCAGATATCCAGGCCTGCAGTTCATCATCCACATCCCATCCGGAAATAGGTTGTGAACCATGACTACAGACACAGGACACCGACCTACGAGTGGAGCTGGCAATGAGCATAATGAAGATCTTAGTGTTGTCTGTGAAAGCCCTATCTGAATTTAAAAAAAAATATCTTGAAACAGAATTTTGTAACTTAAAAAAAAAGTCCAAACTGAGATTTTGATAGAAACTGATAAAATGAGAAATTTTCTACAGATTCGGTTGTTTTCAACTCGGTCACACTAAGGAAAGTCTCTTCCCTGAATTTCACAGCTATTTCATTTCCCCAGTAAACTTATTCTGTACGTACTGCTCTTTGTTTTGATCATGCTTCGCATGCATACCAAAAACATCAACTCCATATTTCTATCACTTCTTAAAATTACAAGATAATTAGATTTTGTATTCGAAAAGAAAGATGTTTTCACGGCTAGTAAGTTTTATTCTTTAAAATATTCATGAATGTAGTGTTGGACAAAATATTCGATAACAGGAAAATCTTTACATTAAACTGACATACCCATCTAAGAAATATGATCGATTTCTATACCTTTCGGAGCCAAAACATTCTTTACTTTTGCTCATATTCCCAAAATATTCATATTCTTTAATATTCATTTAATATTCTTGCCTTCCAGAACATTTACATTGAATCGACACGCAACAAAAACAAATGAAAGGACACAATATAAATACAATACACTACTGAAAATAATACTTCACTGCCTACTGTTGTGGTTAGCTACTTTCACTTTTGTTTATATATTCTTTGGTGCTTATACTTCTCTGTGCATAGAGATTGTGGCCGGCGTAGAGGATTTACGCTCTTCGCGACCTCTCTTACAGCTCGGACCCACTAAACAATCTAGCACAGGTAAAACATTCACTTACATATCGACATACTTAAACCTAAATCCCTATTCTAACTATACTAACTTAACCTAAACAAGCATATATATATATAAAAAAAATCACACATATATTTCATAAAGCACCATCCTTATTTTGTATTTATATTTTGTTTTATTTCGCTACCACATTCATACCGAAGACGCAGTGGTTACTTGCATTAGTGTCGCTCTGAATATTTTAAGTTTTCTTAAAAAAAGAAGGAAAAGGTATTTACTAGTAATTATAAAAAAACTGCAATTTCTAAACTTGATGGGTATCAGATTTAAAATATTACGAAGGTTTAGCCTATTGCCGAAAGTTTTCAGTTACCGGTACGCAAAATGCACGTACCCTTGCACTTAAATGTAGCCGTGAATCTGACACTTACTTACAAAAAATCAACGTTTAGAATCATTTTGTTTCAAAACCAAAGAAAACATGCCAAAATAAATAAAACTTAATTCCGAGCAGTGTTACCGAAAATGAATACTTTCAAGATTTTTGGGGAATCTAAAACATCCTTTCTTCACTGGGGGAAAATGTGTGTGTGGTACACACATTTTCTTGAGGTTACGACAATCGCACTGTACTGAGATTCTAGCTTTCTTTTCCCCCCATCGAATGAAATCACGATGTCACATTGCCCGAATCTGTATGTGTGCGGCGTTGAGGGAAACTTTACGCACTTAACACTTCATGTTATGGATTTTTACACATACACCAGAAAATATAATCACACATATCTGTTCTCGAGACAAGGAAATGTTAAAGATGCCAAATACCTGGAGTGAGTTTCACTTTCACTAGTTCTTACTTACTTGAATCTGCTTCTTAAACAGCGACTGAACTGATATATTAAAAAAATTTCCTGACGACTTTCTCCACTTGAGTTTCCTGGGAAACTCTTAAATTGTGGTCTCAAAACAATTTCGGATACCAACTCCTGCAGCACCTATCCGGAAAAAGCCATCGAGCGTCGCTCAACTTCTTCTTCCTCGATGCCTGCACAACGACTCAATGTTTCCTCTCCGTCACCGTCTCCTCTGGCTTCTCCTATGTTCTCTGGCTGACCGAGAACGTAAAATTTGCCAAGGAGCTCATTCCGTAACACTAGACACCTACCATGCTAGTATCCCTTATGCAATACGAAATCACTTCACAATTAGAATATTACTGGTTTAATAATTTTGTTGAAAACACCAAACACAGCACGTTTGTCCCTGCTGACAACTTCTAATACTCGCCAAAACGAAGAATTTATCACAGTTTAACGTAACCACAAATTTTTCCACAATTTCTGCAGACGCTGAACACCGCACGTCTGTCTCCTGAAATGGCTGACGCCGTAAGACCAAGAATTACATGAAGATGATCCCTAATTGGAAGATAATCGTGACGTAATTATCGGATGTTAGGCTTCTGTGTGAAGATCAAAGAAAACCGAAATCTCAGCCGCAGCTGTGATTGTGGATTATCCAATCAAATAATTTACTTCGAAACAAAGAGATGCACCAAGAAGAAATTATGGCTGACTTTCTTAATTTGGAATTTTGAAGAAGATTTTACGAAATAAAATTTTTAGCTTTCTTGAGAAGATTCCCTATGCCGAAATATGAATAGAAATAAACTGAAAATCATTGAAAAAGCTGGAATATACACTTATTTGTCTAAAATAATGATATATTCTTGGATAAATACGTAAAATATACAAAATATAATTATTAATCATGTAATCTTCATATAATATCCATTGAAACGATTTGTTTTACTAAAATTACACAAAATCTTCGACCTACGGTTTTCCTACTATAAAATAAAAAGTTTCTCTTACATTCTAAATAAAATTTAAAATTTCCCTGCCAATATACAAGGTGCTCAAAAGCACCGGGCCATGTTACGTTATGCTGAGCATAAGGTAACATCCTCCGGGAGCTTCGGAGAAAAAAAAAATCTCAACTTATGAGTCCTTCTTAAGTTGTTTTCTTTTTTTTCTGTTACTACTAAATTACTGGAGACTATACAAGACAAAACATCCTTTTTTTTCTCAATTCTAATTACAACTATACATTCTAATCAATCCTAACCTAACCTTAACCTATAAACTAAGTTTTCTCTTTTTTTTTTCATCCTTCTAATAATTCCTTTCTTTTCTCTTCGGAACAACGAAACAATTTCAGATTGTCAAAACTCTGAACTCCTATGCTTTCTCCCTTCAGAGTTTGCAATCTCGCTGAATTTCGAGTTAGAGATACCACTTTGTAAGGTCCAACGTAGGTATGCATAAACTTAGCGAATACCTTTTTTGGTATCGACGACACATGGTGAGTTTTCACCATCACCAAAGAACCTTCTGTGACGATGTCTTGTTGTTTCCGCAGCTTTCTCTCTTTCTTCGGTTCTGCTGCCGGAATAGAAACTACAAATTTCTTGTCTTCCTTTACTTGCACCGTCTCTTTGGGCCAAATGAAGTTTTCTTTGAAGCTCTTGGATGCGGAATACGATAAGAAACGCTCCGCTGGAGTACATCCGAGAGCATCACACCAAGAGTGATTGCACAAATCTTGGGCGGCTTTTAGAAAATTACTCCATTTCGGAATCTGCCAAAACATTGAATTTTGAAATTTGGAGGGTTGGTATCAAGATCGAACGAGGTTGTTACCAAATTGGAATTTTGACTACCCGCTAACCGATCTTGTTCTTTCTGGGGAGTTGAGGAATCCACATCGCAGTCCACACTCTCCCCTAATGAGGGCTGCGGTATGCGTTTCCCAAACTATTCCCGTTCGTTTCCGGTGGCTGAGCCATCGTAGGCACGAATGTCGTATATTGCGGAGGCCATCCAGTGGACATCGCCATGTTCACTCCTGGGGAAGAAGTGGACGTGGGAGCCGCCACTCCCCCAACATGCTGCAGCGTTGGCAAAAATTTCGATGTTGAAGAGGGAATGAAGGCCAATTTCTTTAATATTTCAAATTTTGCGATTCTTTGTTTAGAAAAAGGTCAAATGTAAGGATTTTTTAAAATTGGAGGTGTGTAATTCTGTATTTGAACTCTTAATTAAAAATAGTGAATATCTGAAAGCCACATAAATGTGAAGAAAAATACAATATACAGATAGACTTCATTCAGGTGATTCAGGTAAACCCATTTGTCATCCAGGCAGAACCCTGTAATGAGAAGGTTCACTATTTGTCCACTAGAGCGCAGTGCTGCATGGGTGGAAATGTCTTGCTTGCTTTCAAGAAGTTGATATGTGTAGACAGTAAATAGAAAGATTGGGTTTCAAGATTTTTTTATGACAGCTACAAGATCTTGTACAAGATCTTTTATGGTGTAGATTGGCCTTTAGAGGCAAAGGCACTGGGGGAGGCATAAAAGAAGGTAACAAATAGTTTTTTTTTTTTTTGTTAATATATAGTTGGTTTAGCTAAGGACAGGGACGGGGAAAAAACATGCTAAGAAAGAGATTTTCAGAAGTTAGTATGACAGACACAATGGATCGTAATATTCAGCGTTGAGTGTTACCTTCTTTCGCACTCAATGGGACAAAATGAACACAATGAAAAATATTATGACAGTGTATGCTGGAAGACCAGCGAAAACTAGTGAACTTGATGGATGCGCAACTTCATAATTCAACGAAATAATGTTGACAATACTAAGCTCCAAGAAACACAGTGATGAGAAGTTATGGTTGAATTCGTCCTTGTCTCATTCGACAAACATGTCACGGTAGCGTGTTTTATTAAGATTTCAAGATTCGAGTAACTTTCTGGGATGAATTAATGGAATTACCATTATTTTATATCAGTGCCGTGCCGTGGAAAATCAGTGCCCGAGGCCAGAGTATACGACGGCGAGTGAGCTTGTCAGACCAGCCGCGAAACGCCACCATGGTCGGCGCGAAGAGTAAGAAAATTATCAAAAATTGACCATGCTTTTCTTTGATTTTGAGTACTTTTTATTACTTTTTTCCTTCTATTTTATATATGTGCACATGCATTTTCCTAACATGAGTAACATTATGGGACGGAAGAGGATTTAAGTACTGATATGTTGACAAGGCTAGTTAAATTAATACCTCTATGTGAGACCACAAGTAGTTATATTGCTAATGCATTTTTCTTCCCGAATTTTGCGCCCCCTTACTTCGGCGCCCATGCATTTTCCTAACATGAGTAACATTATAGGACGGAAGAGGATTTAAGTACTGATATGTTGACAAGGCTAGTTAAATTAATACCTCTATGTGAGACCACAAGTAGTTATATTGCTAATGCATTTTTCTTCCCGAATTTTGCGCCCCCTTACTTCGGCGCCCGAGGCCGTTTTATATGGGAAATTTCCATTTTGAGTACAATATTTTCAAGACAATGAGTAACGTTTTGGGAATGAATTAATGGAATCTCTGTTATTTTATATAAGGGGTTTTGATTTAGGATGCGAGCGATCCCGGGTTCAATTCTCAGTGGGGATACGCGGTCGAAAAGGTGTATACGATTTTCAGGCCGGCCATTCTGAGTGAGGTTTTCCCTTTTCACACGTGCCTAGTGCCAGGATAATACCTCATATAATGGTCCCGTGCAGTGTGATCATTAATGGACTCATTCCTCACACGTGACGTGCTAACATGGTCATAGATGGTGAAGACCTAAAAATCTGTTTCTTATTCTATTTGATTGCGAATGTAAGTTTTCAACATTCGAGTAACTTTTTGGGATGAATTAATAGGATCTCCATTATTTTATATGCGAAATTTTGGTCGCAAATAAGATTTTCTAGATCAGAATAACAATCTGGGATGAATTAATGGGATCTCCATTATTTTATATGCGAAATTTTGGTCCCAGATAAGATTTTCTAGATCAGAATAACTTCTGGAATGAATTAATGGGATCTCCATTAATATGTGATTTCAATTAATATGGAATTTTATAATGATAATTCAATTTCGAACACTAGATTTTCAAGATACGAGAACACAAATTAATGAGATTTCTTTTGTTTGATTTTATGTGGGGTAATTTTATCAAGGATAGCTGAGTTACTCATGGTGGGAATGACTCTGGAACGTATCGAATGTCCTTATCGAAGAACTGTTGTATTTTGATTCTAAAAGTCGCGATATAATATATATCTTGCCATTTTTGATGTGTAGATGTGCAATTGTGGCATGATTTCTAATTACTATTGTAATGCCATTGAACTCTTTGACGTTTCTAATTAAAAGCTAATTGCAACATGTGAATAATACGCAGGAGGAAAAAAGGAGAGGCGCTTGGTGTACTTAGTCGGAGAAACTTCCAAGATAAAAGTAAACCCATTCATTCCACTTGGTGGCAGATAAATGCTTGTAAGGAGTCGATAATTGATTGCGGCGAAGGCCTCGTGGCGCCTGTGCATAGACAGAGGCATTTTCATACGCACGGAAATAGATTGGAAAACTTGTCTCGCGACTGCCTTCTGATCTTATCTCAACCGAAGTACTTCCAATAATAAACAACTCGGCGCCACTTAACAGATAATTTTTGCCACCGGTTGTGCTCTACTTTCACCACAACTCAAGCAAAATTCCTTTCTTTCACTTCTGTTGCAGAATCTATTCACGAAATGAATGGCTTTTTTTCTTTTTTTTTTCATGAAACAGAACAATGAAGAAAAACAAGTAAACTTCCTCTGATTGCGTCATATCACTATTGTGATTCGTGAATTGATTTGTTCTTAACTTATTATTAAAAGAAATAGTTATTAACTTTTATGTATGTCTGTGCAGTTAAAAAAAGAAGACTGGTTTGGTGTTGCTATTTGTTATAAATTACTTCGTCTGTACAGTAGGGGGAGCTTCAAGAGCCTGAACCCCCCACAACAAATTGCTTATTAAATCCTAATAATAAAATAATAAATATCTCAGTCTGTGAATCACACTAAATCCTAAAAGTAAACAGCTAATCTAATAGATGTTTACTTGCGTTATCGCTTGTTACTGATTGATTTGTTGTGTATGATGTCATTAAATCATTGCCTAAGTCTGATACTGACTTTGGGATGGTTTGAACTAACGTTAAATATAAACAAATAGAGGTATTTAACTAAGGAGATTGTAACCTATAGTGTACAGCAGGCCGAAGGCTCGGAGGGAACTACTAGTATTTATATACAGAGCGTTTCAAAACAACACCGGTAACGTTGGGGAGGGATTCCTGACACCAAGATAAGACAAAATTGTATAGACCAACCTGGGTACAAAATTCATTACTTCGGAGCTATAGGCTGCCGAATACATGAAAAAATTCTTTAAATATCCTTAGCTCCAATATTATGGGACCTACCGTAGTTGGGTCAAGACTTTACTTAGGAACTGGTATGTGCTGTATTCAAATATCCATGTTTCAGAATCCTGCAGTATTTCCGCAACAATTTTTATAAAGGGGGTTGTGAGTACTTGAAATTATATGCCTGCAAAAAAAAAAAAAAAAAAAAAAAAAGTTGCGTGAGTACCTGAAACATGCATTTTTAGACAGCGCACATATTAGTTCCTTAGTGAAGTCCTGACCCGACTACGGTAGTTCCCATAGTTTTAGAGGTATGGACCTTTAAAGTTCATTTTTTTTCATGTTTCCGGCAGCCTATAACTCCTCAAGGAAGCATTTGTGCACCCAAGTTGGTCTATGCTTTTAATCTTAAATTGGTGTTAGGAATCACCTCCCAAACGTTGTCGGTGTTGCTTTGAAACACCCGGTATAAAATGTGTTATTTTGTAGTAATATTTTAAACACCATCAGGGGCAGATCCAGGGGGGCTATAGAGGCTATAGCCCCCCTTGACGCTCAGGTATACACTGGATAAAATGGGCTTCACTCCTGCGAACGGCAAAGTATGGTTTAGTCCCTTGCTTCATCATATCCTGGATCCGTCACCGAACACCATCATGCATTTATGAGATTAAGTCATTTTGTTAGCATTAGTTCATGTTGCACACGAGCTGAGAAATAAGATCGTCTCGAAAATTTTCTCGTCTCGTTTTGTAAATGTATGTAAAAAAAAATCTATTTTTAAGTGCTTTATTAGGCCTATATTCTGTTTTTAGAGCTTTTATTTTCTACTTTTAGCGCGTTTTTTTAATGTTGCGTACAATTAGTATTTTGCATCCTGAGTATTATACTAACCCGCTAATCTAAAAAACACTGCGGGAAAATGAGGACGCTATCCGTAATCAATCCCATAGGAATATATGGGGGATCTTTTTTGATTGTCCATATCTTGGAATCAACTGGATGGATCATGTCTATCAGCTAATTCGATTCGTAGCATTGGACCCTCTACTCTACATCCTTTGACAAAATTGATTGTGATCCGTCAAGTAGTTGTTTAATATTTATATCTCCCGTACAAGGTAAATATGTAAGGACTTTTCGTAAACCGAACTCTCTAATAATTTACTAGTATTCAGATTAGATTATGTGGATTGCATTGTTGACCATAATCTTTCAGTATTCATAAAGCTAGACAATGGTTTAGAGAAACAATGCTTCACGAGGTAGATGTACCATGCTTTGTATTCTCACAGTTGAGTTCTTCCATATTGTAGTAAGTGTCAGCTAGGGGTTAGCGTTTATCACAATCAGGAAGTCCTGAATTCCGATTTTTTCATATCATTAATTTCACAAGACGATTGCGGGATTGTATCTGTAAATACAGGCCCTAATGACTTACTTCCACCACCTTTCCCCTTTGTTGACTGCTAAAGACTCCAGCAATGGCGGCTCTTGAGATAAGTCACAGCGATAAATAATAATTAGTAATAGATTTTTTCGATACAACCTAAGGGAAAGAAGCTCCGTACAGCTTGAGAAAGCTGTATACAAGGATTTAGTTAATTTAGTCAAACTTTTTTTCCGTAGCTTCTATCGATAAAATTTGGATGTTTTATCGATGTGACATTTCTCAAGAGCCGCCATTGAATTCGTGGACTGTAATTGGAAATCCATTAAATAAATAGTAAATAAATAATATTTGTTTGCTAAATAGTTACGATCAATAGGCACGTTATTATTTACCTGTTATTCAAATGCCATTTTAGTGAAAAAAAGAAAAAAGAAAAATGTATTGATAGCATCCGGGTGTGTATAATTTAATTAATATATTTTTTTTGTTTCATTTCGATATCTCCGCCTTTGTCATTTGTATTTTTTTAATTACAATTCAAAGCAACTCTTTATAACCAGAAATAATTCTGGACTTCGCTTTCTGAACATCAAGTAGATTCTGTAGGTCGTTGTATTAACATGGAGCAAGAAAGAAAGAAAAAAAGCAAACGCAGAGTATGTATCTTTCACTATTATTGCGAGGGCATATTTACTTAAGTGCATAGTATTTTCGTGATGTTAACACAGAGAGCCTTTTGCCTTTTAAGCTGCCCGCCCCAATTTTCATCTGTTGTGCCGCGATGGAAGCAGCATTTGAGTTACCGTATCATTATGGACCATAAATCAGGAGGAACTATGACTCCAGGCTGTGTGCATGTCTGGCTGTGTGGATTTCTTTTCTCTGGCCTTCAGTTGTTTTGCCTCCCAAGAAATCATCGTTCGGAATACTTAACTTTTCCATTCTTTTCCTTTTTAGTTTTTAAAATCTTTTCCCCGTCTCTTTTTAAATATCTTTGTTTTCGAGTGTTTCGATTTTTAGGTGCATTTCACGTCTTTTGTTTGCGTCTATGCGACTGTGTTTTTTTACCTATAAAAATCTGAGCGCCGGAGAGAGAAAATTTTCTCTTTGAAATTAGAAATGAGGCGCCTAGTCCATTTTTTTAAAACCAAAATTGAGTTATATATCGTTTATTATATGTTTGATCTAAAGGAATTCCATGGAAACATTATGTTGTTTGAAAGCTTAGTATACCATATAGTACGTGAGGCCTATATGGAGAATCATTGCACGTTTTGCAAAGTTACTGGAAACGAGCTAAATGGATGTAGCGGATTTTGATACTAGGCGCCTCAAATAATCCTTGCTTTGTCTTTTTGCGACAGAAATCTAAACAAGCCGTGTACTGTGCAACAAGTTACTTAATTTATTAAAGAAAATAAAATCCTTATACCTCATTGGCTGAAATACTAGGATGGGGATAAAGAGGTCCATCACGACGAAATTGAAATACCGCTGATTTTACAGTAATTATGTGATATCTTCAAATAGATAAAATATAATCGAAAAGTGGAACAAGACATCGCTAGACAAGATTATTTTACATGAGATACCGTTATCACGACTCACTTATCTGCTTTCGATTTTCAGCCATTTAGAAAATCGGCATTTATTTTCGCATTTGTATCACGGCTGCAAACGGAAAGCTACTAAGTGACTCGTGATAAAGGAACCTTATGCAAAATAATAATATCTAGCGCGCTCTTGTTTCACATTTCGATTATCTTTTAACTATTTGAAGATATCACATAATTACTGTAAAATTAGCGGTATTTTAATTTCGACGTGATAGGGCGGGCCTCTTAAACTATTTACTTCTTTTTTAACCGGAAATAAACTACAGTCCTTAATCTTAACCCTCAGTGTAAGCCTTGCTGTCCGAATATGTATTTTCGGTTTTCCTGGAAATTCTTCAGGTCATTGATACAAAAATGCTTGCAGCATTTTTTCTAAAAGAACTGGAACATAATATATTGTAGGGACCAAAATAATACGTCTTTAATATAAAAATAATAAATAGAATAGTACCAGCAGTGCTTCCCGGAATATCCAATGTGTCCCCCGTAACATTTTTTCTGAAAGAACGATTGTTCACGGGCGATCTCAAAACAGCCATCAATATTAGAATTTTAGCACTGAAAACACTTATTCACTATCTATCGACCTATCGCCCCGTAGACAATAACCTTTTATAGTTATTTTTGTATTGGATTAAGTTTACTATTGAGTTTTGTCTTCTATATTCGTATATCACGAATAGTGGGATAAACATAGGAAATTTCGTCCCGTTCTCCCCCTCCTTACAAACAAGTTTATGGTGCCACATTAAGACAGCTACGGACATCTCGCGGAGATACAAGGAACTAAGATCAGTGAGCGGAGATGTCATTTCGCTACGCATAACTTGTTTTATTTTTAGTGCACAAAACTTCTGGGAAGATAAATTTATTTCCTAATAAACTTTCTTTCTTCCTCTTTTTAAAAACAATTATTTCATTATGTATAATTTGCGTGTGTTGGACGACAATTTTCGTAAGAGTAATTCTATTTTAATGAAGTTTGTATTGGTGCTTCCTAATTAGGCCTGTTTCGGAACTGAAATTAGCCAAGAAGTAAGTAAATTCCATATCACCTTGGAGATATACCTACATCCATTATTCAATGGGAATACATGGGATATATTTTCTTCAAGAATTCTGTCAGTGCTTGAAGTTGAAATCGGCAAAGATAGGGAAGCGAGTTTAAGAACATGCTTCGGGGTGATTTCCTTTAAGAATTTTCAGATTCTAATGATATATGTCATGTTTCCTTTTTCAGGCTTGATAATGACCCATATCGTTTGGGATTATAATAATAATAATAATAATAATAATAATAATAATAATAATAATAATAATAATAATAATAATCTTGAAAGATACTTAACGCAAATAAACGTTGAAAAGACGGATTGTAACAAAGAGGAGCGGATAATCTTCACGAAGAGTTAAACGTAGATAAGCTGATTAGTTTTACCTACCTAGGTAGTAGCATTATTGATATAAAAGCAGCAATGAACCATCCTCACATATCAGCACGTGTACCTTTAGTGCACGCAAGGGCATTGATCCTCGGAGGGCCCTCCCCAAAGCTCATGTGGGCCCCCCTATTGTATATTTATGTATATTTATGAATATACAATATTTGGCATAATTTGAATGCAATTTGTCTTAAAATCCTCGTATATATACCTTCTGCTTCTAAATGCCCCTCCCCCAATTTATAGAGAAAATCGGCGCCCTTGAGTTCACGGAATCTTCCGTTCAATTCACAGTTCGAGAGCCTTGATCTGAACTCATTATGGTGAATCGGATTCCACCTTAAACTGTGGGTTTTCTTCTCATATAGTCGCGGTGATTGTACACGGGACGATAAACTTCAACAAATAACGACAAAAACAGAAATTGTGAATGGAATATTAAAGAACGGAGAAAGAGGTTGTAATAAAGAATTACAGCAACAGATACTTGTGACATTATGGGGATAATCTAGAGTTGTCCACAGGCGCGCACTCATGTCTAAAATTATTGTCGCATGTCTATAAATATGTTGTTGTAGGAATATAATTTGATAACGAATTCGTCCGGTATTTCTTATAATGTTAGTATGTGTATAATCGGCAAAGACGTGCATGTGGCAAATTTCACGTCAAAAGAACAGTAATTAAGAACAATAAAACGAAAATAAAACTTTCATGTACATTTTGCAACATTTTGTTTTACTGATTCTAATTTTCGTATTTATAATTCTTTTCCTACGAAATTTACAAGTATACATTTTCCGATTATAAACATAGTATCAGTATTAAAAGTACCCTGCAAAATCATCATCGAATTATATTCTTACAAGAAGACAATTATAGATATGCGACAATCATTTTGGCATGAGTGCGCATCCATAAATTGTTGCGAGGGGTCCGAGCTTTAGGACGAAAGGTTCAGTACTACAACCCACTTCGTCTATGTACTATTTGAACACGCATTATTCTGCAGCTGAAAAGACAATAAGTAACTGTAAAATACTTCAACCTATATTTTCAGAAAAAAAATCATAGAACTAGGTTGTTTTTATAAGAGAAAAAAGTAGAGATAAAGTCTAAAATCAAGTTTTCGTACTACATCAATCATTTTTTCCTGTTAAACAAGTATAGTTTTATTGAGAAAGTATAAAAATGTATGTTGAGTTAGGAAGTTTGGGGGGGGGGGTCCGGACCTGGTGGACCCCACTATGGGTGCACCCCTGGTTGTCTACGAGACAAGAGCTGAGACTGTTTTGTCTCGAAAAGCTGTTGGGAAAATGATGTATCGGAAATTACATATGTTTCTATTGCAAAAGCCGTCTCATCTGGAAAAGGGGGCGTGGAAGTGATGTCTCGAAAAGTGTAATGTTTTTATTTATTGGGTGACCCTTGTCTCGTTTCGAGAAGAGTACACGAAAATGATGTCTCGACTCAGAAAGCATATCAGTTCCTATTAGAAAAGCTCTGTCTGTCTTGAAAAGGGGCCATGAATGTGGTTGCTCAGAAAGTGTAGCCTATCTGTTTATATTGGAATAATTTTGTCTTGTTAGGGAAAGGTTAACCAGCTTATACACCGGCTCGATAAAACGGTTCTTTCTCCGAAAAACACTAAAATCTACACCTGTTGATAAGCCAGTTGCAGTTTCTTTGAAATCTGACATGGTGGAAGACGAACTGATGGATACTGAGTGGACAGTACTTGACCCACGTAGAAACGTTCGCCTCAAACGTTAATTTCTGACCTTTCATTTTTTTTTATTATATATTTTCTCTATTGCTATTAATTCTGTTTATTGTTATTAATACAGTATATATATTTCCTATTTATTGTTATTCTCATATACCTCTTAAGTTTTTATATGTATCTTGAGGTAGATTTTTGTTTGTTAAATTTTAATACGTTCGTTTTTAAACATAAAGTCCGTGTTTGAGGAGTCGTGTTGATCGTGACCGGGACAAATAGCCTCGATTGTGAGGTCCCCGTTTAATCTCCATCAACCAATCAATAGTTTGAGAAAGATGTCGTGAAAGTGATGTCTTATCCTGTAATCTGTTTCTAATGGAAGAGCTCTGTCTTATGTCTCTCTTGTTCCGAAAATTCTGTCTTGCCTTCATCTCGTGAGCAGCTGTATGTGCTTGACTAGGATAAAACTCTTACATGTACCAACTGTTTCTTTTAGATTATCTTTGAGATGGTGGTAGCTACTTTTATAGATTTCTAACCGTCTCCTTTTCGTCTAGGATGCATAGGCGACTGTGTCATGGAGAATAATAATTTTCTGTATCCACATCTGAAAATATAAATTTTCTGAAAGAATTCAGGAGTGAGAACAATCCTTCACAGAGAGTTTGTTGACTGCAGGACAGGAGTCACGCTAAAAGTGTTAAATTGCTTGTTAGGGCTAGTAAAAGGATTTGTGAAAATTAGAGAACAGCCGCAATTACAAGGGAGAAACAAAACTCTGTTAGTTGTTTGATCTACAACAACGAAGTCGGTAAAACGAACTGAAGAGATAATTGAAGCGTGGATTTAACAACTTCAGAACAAGAAACTTTATGTCTAAAAACATTTTTTTTTTCTTAAAGAAAGATAAATTTTTTAGTTAAAGCACGATTTTCTCAGTTGAAAGCAACATTCCGTGATGGGTGTGCAATGTACAATTTTCGAACTACGTCATTAGCTGCTACCTTTGTGGCTGTAGTGCACTGAACTCGCTCGTTGAAGAAAATGTAGACTACTATTTAACTCTCATGAACTCTGGAGTGAAACGGTCCTTTCATGTTTCTTGAAGAAACATATAATTACATCTCCCAGTAAGACATTTTGTACTTACTTTGAGTTATTATTAACGTTCACGTAGATTATTAATGTTTTACAACGCAAATGTGGTTTTGAGAGTAAGATTTACAATTTTTCAGAACTAATTGTGAAATTCTGGTTGTGTGTCGGAATTCTTAAAATGAAAGTCAAAGGGTCATGTTTGTAGCGATGTTCAACTAACAGAATCCGGTCATGTGTATTGAATTAATGATTCTTATAGGTGTACGTGTTAAATTAGTGATGCAACACTATTGACGAGAGTTGCTTGAAACTTGTGACAGTATAGTTTGTTAGTCGTGCGGAAAGATGTCCACAACAATGTTAGCAACTACTTCAAATCAGTAATAATAATAATAATAATAATAATAATAATAATAATAATAATAATAATAATAATAATAATAATAATAATAATAAAAGTAAACCCTCGCCCAACGGTAATACATGGCGGCACTAATTTGAATCTTTCCACTGAAGTTTTGGGTGTATATTGCGTAAAAATAGCCTATTATATTAGGGGTAAATGTGTTACTTCACGAAGAGTAATATCTAAGAAATTCACTTACGGAAGCGGCAATCTGTAACTATAATAATATTGTAGGAATTACTTATAATGTAAACGTGACTACCATATAAACTTTCATAAGAGAAACACTGAACGCCATTAACCCTTTTAAGACAGGGTCATTTTTGGCGTTTTCGTAGACTTTCAGTTAATGAAATTATAACATAACTCAAAGACTATTTACCCGATTGATATGGTTAAGATCTTGCTTTGTAGAAGAAGGACGTTACAATATTATGTACAGACACAAACGCAAACAAGTAGAGGTTGGAGCCATAAGAAGTAAAGACTCGCTACGTCTACTGATTTACGTTCGTGACTACAAATTCGCGAGCCCTATAACAGTGGTGCCCCCCCTTATGTCTATGACGCACCCCCCCAATTGTCTTTCCGTAGGTGTTCTTCCATGAAAAAAATCTTCTTTTCGATTAATTTTACCCCCCTCATCAAACATATTTATATAGATTTTAACCCCCCAAAATATTTCAATGACGCAGTTTGCGTCATAGCCCCCCCCTTGTGGGCACCCCTGCCTATAACTTGATACCAAGCCAGAACCCAAATCAGAGCGAGCGCAAGCCCTAATAAGGTTAGCACAAATACGAGTAGGCGCGAGGCGTATTAAGGATGGTGAGTTCAATTTCTTAGCTATCGCGATCCCAGTGAGTAGTGTTGCCGACAAGGCGAGGCGAGGCGAGGTGAGACAGAATTTTCGTGACAAATGCGAGTCGTCTTGCAATAGAACAAATATACTTTTTGCAAGATGAGACACCATTTTCAGGGACCTTTTCGAGAGGAGACGCCCCAAATCCTGTCTTGTGAGGTTACTGAGTGTGAGATCGAAAGAGCGTGAGCCATATTGAAGGTAGAAGAGAACTGAAGTTCTGTGAGTGTGAGCCTTAGATAATTGAAGATTAGAAGCGCGAGTCTTATTGGGGATTGAGGACCTGAACCCGCGCTAGCTCTACTAAGCCTCGATTGAAAGACAATCATCTTTATACCTTCTGCATATATTATATATACACTCTTAACATCTAATATGTACTTTTTAAAGTATCAGTAACTTCAAATAACAACTGTGTCTTCGGTGCCGTAATCCTGTGTTCTACTCGCATGCGTTCGTTCGCTAGTCCTCATTCAAGTATCTGCACGTCCTTGTGAGTAAGGAAACAGATCTCCTGGTGCAAGCATACCTAAGAAAATAGCAAGTCGTTAACATAAGATGCCGTGCGATTGTCAATCTGCATGAAGTTTTTAAATAATTCTGAATTTTCATTATATATCTTAAAATCTTTCGAGTTTTACGTCCCACGGTTATTACGAGTAGGCTAAAGGAGACGGTGATGATGAGAAATGAATGAAATGGTGGAATGAAGAAAGTGGGAGGAAACAAGAAGCCCGAGGAAAACCATGCACACGGTGTTTGTCTGCCACAAAGATCACTTGGCGCGAGCTGGGATCAAACCAAGAATATCAATCATTATAGGTGAAGGCTGTACCACTGAGCCACCGTGGCCCAATTTTCATTATATTCTTGCACAATTACGCTCTTCAGGCTAAGGGAGACGGATGATGCAAGAAAGTGAATGGTTATGAAGGAATTGGTGGAATGAGAATGTGGAAGGGAACGAGAGAACCCAAGGAAACTTACGGACACGAGGTTGTTCACCATAAATTCACATAGTCTGGAATCGAACCAAAGATCCCTTACACCATAGGTAAGCGCTTTACCGCTAAGTCACCGTGTCCCATTCACAAGATCCACTGAAGAATTTTTTTAAAAAAGCAGCTTGAGTCAATGATTAGTGCACTTCTAAGTATACATTGTTTGATTAACTATTATTAACAAGTTCAAATACTGAAAACAATGAGTAAAACAAACAAATAAAAAAACATGTCTACCTATAGACAGATGTGGGAAACACTGTCACAGGAGTTTCCTTGAAGTTCTTTTTCGTTGGCTATTTTCATTGCATCAATTTCTCCATTTTCCTCTAAGCCGTATCTGTAGCAATCTGCAAGAATAATAGGCCATAGTAGTATTCAAATAAGAAAACCCAGAAAGCGCTTTAAATGAAGTGTCTAGCTTGTAATCTTTCCATGTATGTCGCCTTCATAGATTATGTATTTTATTTTCCGAGGTTAACATTGGTAAATCGAAGTCCAGAGGCCTTGTTCCGATAAGTAAGAATCTATTGGTTTGTTCGACCTCCTATCAAGACTATCTGGCATGTTTACGCAGCTGGCGCCAAGCACGTGGCAACGCCGTACACGTCCCGACACTACGGCTCTGTGATTTATTGATCGACTTCTGTCTTCAGTCTTTGTCAATAATGGATATCATTAGACAACAGGAGGCAATAAGTTATCAGGAGCAATACTAGGGATGGGGGATGCGTCTCTGACAAATGACAGTTGTGAAAAGGGACAAAGAGGCCTCATAGACTGATTTCATTCGAAGGCAGGTGGCTCACTGATATATTTAGAGTTTTTATCTGTAGTGCAAGAGGTCTTTGTTTAATTCTTGGTTTATGATTGTGATAGACAACAGTGATGATTTCAGGAGTTGGCACGGGGGAAATTCCCTCCCGGAGTTAAACAACCTTTAGGGAAATTCTTTCCCTGGGTTCAGTCCCCGTTGAGGCAAGATGATTAGACTTGGTGCTAAAAGAAACCTACAGGTGTACATGGAAATTGCAATCACCACTTGAGCTCCGTCAGTGGTTATGGGTTAGCTTAGACCTGATCCGTGATGATTCCAGGGTGGCTAATGACGATGCTAGAGGGAGCAAATGACCCCCAGTGGCATTGTCCGCCCTCCGAATACCCCTAGACATGCGTTGTAATGTTGGTCAAGTAATATAAAACATTATTATGATATAATATAAGGATGCCTCCGAAAATCATCTCAACCCCTCCGTCATCATCCAAAGAAATTAAAGCTGGCGTCGCAACTGGGAGTGGACCGTGCAAATTCCCACTTTCCAAAGCCACAAAATTTCCTTTCGTGGCATATCTTCAATTGTGTTTAATGTGGATTATCCATATTTCCCGCCCAGTATTTCTTTAACCCCTGTGTATTGAAAGTCCCCCATGGGGAAATTTGAAATCACCATTGGACCGGATTTGATTCCCCGTGGGATCTTACACTCGGATCCAACTTAAACTAAAGGCCCACGTCTCATATAGCTTCGATGTTAAAATAGCCGTTAAATACCAAACCAATCATCCTGGTCTTATCCGTAAACCTGATATCCTTGTGATATTATCGCTGAATCTGATATCCTTGTTAAAAAAAAAAAAAAAAAGTTGGAAAACCGAAACTGGTTTTGAATTTTTTTAAAAAATTTGAAATCTTTTCCGAAAAACCGGGGTTTGTGCCCACCATTACTACCAAAAGACCATTGGGGTAAGAACAATTGACTCTAAAACTAAGTACGGAGTAAAAACAATAGTATTGGGCAGGGGCAAAAGTAGATCTGAAAACATTTAGGAACGGTAGGTAGCGGCATGACGTCGCGCCCTTGAATATCTATGCCCATTGTATTTTATAGGAACTGGGGGAACGGCGTTCATATCTTTTGGAGGTGAGGGGACGGCATCTCCCCGCGTCCCCCACTTTTATCCCTGGTATTGGGGATAGACCCCATTAAGCTGAACAAAATCCGTTAAACGCTAATATTATAGAGTTTCACGCTGAAAATTGAATTATATGTATCAGTAATGTTGGTAAGAAATGTTATGGTAGAATATACATGCTGTGTTGCGTAAGGTTAGTTAGTCTGTGGTTGTTAAGTGATATCAGTTGTTGTGAAGATAAACAAGATGTATCGAAGATACAGTATATGTCGTAAGGACGAAGAATAGAAAGATTATATGAATTAGTAAGATTCAAAAGAGATTGTTATCAAAGGATTTAAGAACAAGAATACGATTAATTGAAAGAATAAAGAATTCAGGTTTCTATAAAGGTGAACATATGATTTGGATTTGTGGTGCAGTACGATTACGGATAGTTTAAGATAAGTATAATTGCAAGCTAACTAAGCCTATTAAATCCCTTAAAAAATAGCACCTTACATTGTATAAAGTAACAAATGGCGCAGTCAAATTCAAAGAATTCTATGCTCTCGAGTATATGGGAACAGATACAGAAAATGGTGAACACGAAAGTTGAGAAATGGATCGCAGAGGAATTTCATCAACGAGATCTGGAGATAACTGCCTTAAAAGAAGAAATATCTTTACTTAAACGTCAAATAACGTGTAAGCAGCCAAATACAATGATTAATCAAACATATAATGACCATCAAAGTACATCCTTAAGCTCTAGTCAAGTGTTTAAATTGTGTTCAAGATGTCAGCGAGTTCACAACAATACGAAATGTCCAGCTACATCTAAACGATGTTTTAGATGTCTTTTTATAGGTCATTATGCAAGGGCATGTTTTGCCAAGAGGTTAAATCCCAAGTTTGAGTGGAAACGTGAAATCAAAACCAGCGAAGCTGCGAAAGTTGCTCAAGAAAAAACAAATCTTAATCTAATCCAGTTACAGGCAAAAGTGTCTAGGGTAAATCAAGCTAGGAATCATCAATCATCACTCAATGTTGCAAGTCGTCAATTAGAAGAAGCGAAGAGGAAGATGGAGGAGAAAGTATGTAAAGCTAAGCAGTACAGCGCAAATGGTGAAGCGGAGGTTGATGGGAGGAAGATTAGAAAAAACAAGTCGAGTAGGGATATTACCTTTAACTGGACAAGAGGGCAGGAGAAGGAAGGTATAAACGGCGTAGTTTCCAGGGTTGCCAATAGAACTATGAAGAACAGGATCAAGGAGTATAATGAAGATGTAGTTTCCAGGGTTGCCAGAGATGACGTAGTTTCCAGGGTTGCCAGAGATGACGTAGTTTCCAGGGTTGCCAGAGATGACGTAGTTTTCAGAGTTCCTACTGGTAAAACTACGAAGAATAGGTTCTTACTAATACCTAGCTTTATGAAGCAGTTAGGAAAGTGGCACTCGGAAGATACAGATAAGAGAAAAGATTGAAGACAGCATAAGAGTTCCTTTAAAGAGTTGTAGCTATAATTTTAATATGAAAACAAAAATGTAAAGGGGAGAGAATGTTGGTAAGAAATGTTATGGTAGAATATACATGCTGTGTTGCGTAAGGTTAGTTAGTCTGTGGTTGTTAAGTGATATCAGTTGTTGTGAAGATAAACAAGATGTATCGAAGATACAGTATATGTCGTAAGGACGAAGAATAGAAAGATTATATGAATTAGTAAGATTCAAAAGAGATTGTTATCAAAGGATTTAAGAACAAGAATACGATTAATTGAAAGAATAAAGAATTCAGGTTTCTATAAAGGTGAACATATGATTTGGATTTGTGGTGCAGTACGATTACGGATAGTTTAAGATAAGTATAATTGCAAGCTAACTAAGCCTATTAAATCCCTTAAAAAATAGCACCTTACATTGTATAAAGTAACAAGTAATAATAATAATAATAATAATAATAATAATAATAATAATAATAATAATAATGTGTTTGTCCTGAAATGACTCTTAACAATTATATTAACAAGTATATAAAGATCAGTAGAACGTATTTTTATCAAGAGTCCTTCGTGAGTGAGTCGGCAGACTCATCGCATTTGTGGCCAATGAGTCCCGGTTTCGAGTCCAAATGGAGGACAGTTTCTCTTGGATGTAAGCCGAAAATCGGTTTTGATTCAGCTTCAAGCTTATGTGACCCCTTCCAGCATAACCCTGTTGTACATAATAACACCAAGGTGAAACAAACTTATTTCTGTCCATATGTAATATATTTACATAGAGCAAATTATTTAAACCAAGAAAACCTGGTTTTTTCAATAAAAACCATGGTTTTTGCCAACCCTGGTCTGCACGCATATAAAAAAAATCATATACGTACCGCATCCATAGACAGTGATGTAACCAATATATAAAGCTTGTTTCTTCTGTGACAGTTACCGATTTTAATAATAGACCCTGCTATATAACAACTGTAAATACTTCCTTTATAGTTTCGTGAATTGTGTGGTATATAATATCAATGAAGTTCAAGCTAAAACATTCAGTGTTATCTCTTCCTATTGTAAGTCCACTACGCTAAAATAAAACGTAGTTTTGCAGTAAAATCAGATTAGGGCTTCATATTTGTTATACAGAATGTTTCAAAATGATGCGCATGCACTGTTTCCTCGGTCTGCTAGTGGCAAAGCGCTAGTAGCAAAGATGGGCACTAGTGAGCAGAAAGCTTTTTGTGTTTTACATTTTGCAAAGACTGAATCCGTAGTTACAGTGCAGCCTGCTTTCCATATTAAGCTCATTTGTAATCCACCAAAGCGATAATAATGACATCCGTAGATGGTATCATCAGTTTGAAAACACTGGTTGTCTATGGGAAGGGAAGAGTACGGGGCAACCAAGAGTGATTGAAGAACGTGTTGAAAGGTGTGAGAGGTCTTTTCACGCGTAGCCCAAGAAATCAATTCGGAAGGCTAATTGTTAATTATCAATTCCAGTGAGGGGGCGCGGTGGCTCAGTGGTAGAGCGTTCATCTCCGGTGCTTGGGGTCCCTGGTTCGATCCCAGCTCGCGCCGTGTGGACTTTGTGGTGGACAAACACCGTGCTCGTGAGTTTTCTCGGAGATCTCCCGTTTCCTTCCACTTTCTTCATTCCACCATGTCATTCATTTCTCATCATCACCGTCTCCTTTAGCGTAACCGACATAACCATGGGACGTAAAACTTAAAAAATTTCATTTCAGTTCAGTTCTAGTGACATCTGTGTGGAGAATTTTTAGACATTGAGGAATTTAAGAAAAATGATTGAAGCAGTTGCTGCAACAATTACTCCAAACACACTGACCAAGGTTTGGGAAGAACTCCTCTATCGACTCGATGTGTACCGAATGGTGCCCACACTCAACACTTGTAGCAAAAACTGTTTGAGTTGCTCTTTCACTTGATGCATTATTTATGATCATACCGAAAGAGCAATCATGCTTTCATTACAAGATGTAAATAATTAATAGTATTTAGAACAATTACAGAACTTCTTGTTTTTTCACGAGTATTCGTACTTTTATCCACCATTCACACAAGGATTAAATATATATATATACATATATATCCGCATCAACATTTGGAGAGACCTCTATTTATGTATGTATTTATTTATTTATGTTACGAATTGGTACTTTTAGTCTAGTGTTTGGACAGTCTTTAGCTTCAGTATATTAATTATTTATTTATCTATTTTTGTAGGTGGTTCCGGATCGTCACACGCAGGTGATAGCGCCCTGTATCAGGATGCTGCTCTGCGTCAAGATGTTTGGTTCAAAGCGGCAACCATCGCGGTTCCCATTTGTGGTTGTTTCATTTTGGTTCTTTTGATAATTCTCGCGGTGAAGATTCTTCGAAAGGATACAAAGCGCCAACGCCAAATTTTGGAAGGACGTCGCCAGCAGCAAGTCAAAACTTTACTCCTTCACGAAGTTCACAATGCAAGACTGCAACAATCGCCTCAAATCTATAACAAGAACGAGGCCAATGCCAAATTAAATCTTAACCAAAACCTTCTGGGGAAGCAGAATAATAACATTTATCGCAATGTGAATCTTGCTTTGCCAAAGGACTGCACAGACTACAGCAAAGTGTATGAAAAGTCACTTAGCAACATTACATTATGCAAATCAATGGTCTCATGGGGAAACAGTGATTCAGGGACACAAGTATAGCATCATTTGTTGTTACCATAAAGTCAAGAGAAAGAAACTCGAATGGAAGAAAATAATTTCTATGTAGAAATATTGTGCGAGTGTATAGTTCATGTTATATAGTGTAAGCATATGAATGCGAATGTGAATATGGTTGTGTGTGATATATTGTTGCGTGGATGTGGCAGGGTGACTCTTGTTAAAACCTGTCTTGTGTATAGTTTCTCTTCACGTATCTATTTTTTAATTTGCTGTTTTTTTTCCTCAAGAAAAAAATCATGTCCAGTCATTAGCATTTTTCTGCTAAGAATTTATCTGTGATCATAAGTGAAACTCAGTTATTATTATTATTATTATCATTATTATTATTATTACTTATTAGTGTCTCATCTTGAATGTTATAAAGACATTGCAAAGACATTTGTGACTGAAGTTCGTATCCTTCCTTACATTTTACGAAAGGTTATTGTTCTGAATAGTGACGAGGAAGCTAGTGCGCTACCTTTACGAGGAAATATCAGAAAATGAGTTTCGCGAATCTTGTATAATGTGTGGTAATAGATTTTGCTCATTTTGTGCAGATATAAAGACAATTTCTATTTCTTGTCAACAGTTGTTATTGTTATTGAATTTGTATAGCTAGATATGAAACACTTTTATTTAAGTGAAATGTTAGTTTATGAACGTGATTTAGGAGGCACCATCACGGCGAAATTAAAATACCACTAATTTTACAGTAATTATGTGATATCTTCCAATAGATAAAAATAATCGAAATGTGGAACAGGAGCGTGCTAGATAATATTATTTTGCATGAGGTACCGTTATCACTAGTTACCTAGTAGCTTTCCGTTTGCAGCCACTTACAAACGCGAAAATAAATGCCGATTTTTCTAAATGACTGGAAATCGAAAGTAGATAAGTGAATCGTGATAGCGGTATCTCATGTAAAATAATATTGTCTAGCTAACTTTTGTTCCACTTTTCGATTATCTTTTATCTATTTGAAGATTTCACGTAATTACTGTAAAATTAGCGGTATTTTAATTTGGCAGTAATTAGGCCTCTTAAAATAAATTGTTTGATTTTATATGATGCGATCAAAAATGTAGTGGGTGAAAAATCACATTTTACTTTGTACAGTAATGCATGTTTTATGTGACCAACGGAAATAAAGATTTGTAAGCGAACCGGGAATTATCAGCCATCTTCCATCACCGCGAGTTATTTTCATTAAATTTTATTTTGAATTAAATACAAGACTATTATTAATTATAATCTTTAATGATAAAGGTAACCTGGTCTTAGATCTGCATCTGAAGACACAAAACCTCAATTGAGCTTATAAAACAAAGTAATGATTTCTTAGTTTTGTTTGGTAGGGTTCAGTTTATTCATGTCAGAAGATGACAAATTTTATCTATCTAACTTCATAACGGTACTTTAAAAATACTTAGCAAATAAACGATAATTACAATCAATTTCATCTAGAGATCTGAATTTCAAGTTCTTCCTTTACTAATGATCTCAAACTATGGTACAAGTATTTTTATTGACTTCAAAATACAGATTTTAGCAAATCGATTTCCTATTAATAATATTCAACATCTTACGTTTCTAAGTAACAATTAACATTTGATGCTTAAGTTCAAAATAGATAACAATTTCTTTCTTGCAAATTGATTTTCATTTGCAATCAAAGTCAATTAACTATATTAATATTAAACGACTAATGGGATTTGCAAATCTGTTCTCCAATTAAAACGAAATTTCCAATAGTTGAAATTCAGTATTTGAATGTACTGTCTTTTTCGTCATAATTTCGTGTGAAGCCAATTTAAAATATTTAGTTGGAAGCTTAGGTATTCATAACAATGTTAGTTACATACAATAATAATCACAGTAATAACACACACTGACAGAACATATAAATACACAGTGAAACATCTCAATAATGAACACCTATCTGGTATGATCATTTGTCTGTACACGAGAATAGTCCGTTAAAAAGAGGTTACATAAATTTAGGTTACTTACAGATTATGTGGTAATTGAATGTAGCATACAGTAAGTGTATATTTAGCTATAAATGAAAATGTACGCAACTATCGAAATACATAACTAAATGTTACGAATAAATGAGGGGAAATCCATCTCTGTAAAGAAATAGAAGTATCGCCGTCAAAGACGTGTTTACAAAGGCGTGTACTACAAAATATAATGATTGTTTTTCTCTCAAGTGCAAGTCATGTATCTATAAAAGTCCTTAAATTCGCTTACTGGCTATAATAGAAGTAAAAAATTCAATAAAAAAAGGAACATTGTTATTAACTACTGAGAGTTGGCTTGGACTGAAAAGTCTGTCCGTATTATGGAGGTGTTCGTTGAGAGAGATTTCACTGTATTATCAAGAGGTGTTCTTAAACTTTTGTTTTATAACAATTTCAAATTTCCGAACTACGTAATATTGAACCGAACAATTCGTGCTAAATCATCTCCACAAAATAACATTTAATTTTAAATAAAAATGTTTCATATCTAGGTATACAAATTAAATAACTATTTATATTAAACTATACATAAAAAGAAAACCTAGAGAAGTTTGTGCCATTAAGTATTGCATGAGATAAAATCTTGTACGGTTGTACCCGAAAATCAGTAAATAAATAGTCAGTTGAATTGTACTTTAAGGCACTCATTTAGATACAGAAGAAGGTGGATAAACAAGCTTCCGAAACTTCCTTTCTTTCTGATATTTTCTCGTATTGCAGTTGCCTTACTTGTTGTTTTTCTCATTCTTTGTTTTTGTACATATTAAAAAGGAAACCTACCGTCTGCCTTCAAATATTGTCAACGTACTCAAGTTCAAATTCGGAGCTTCCACAAACAGTTTGAAAAGTAAATGGTATGCGTGGTCAATTGTTTTAAAGAAATTTTCTTTGGTATTTTAGATCTTATAAGACATTGTACATGTATGTGTATGATCCCAAAAGCAAAAGGAAACTACTACTATTACCATTATTATTACTACTACTACTGTTAACATGCATTGCATTAAAAGTACGATATTGCTTGAGAGGCTATGATAAGAATATTTTCATATGCTTTGGTAAAAGGTGGTGAAGCTACTACAGTATTAATACATAGTACATAGCGTGCACGGGTTATTGTGCGCAGAAGCCTGATTGAGGTTTGACTTTGAGCGCTGCTCTCACGACGATAAATTGGCTGACGTTAACGCTGCAAACAATGTGATATCATAGTCAGATTTGACTAACATGCTGTATATTCTTTGTGAGATAGAACTTCGCCAATACATTGCAGTATTCACTCGCTGAAAGTAACTTGCTCAGCGGAAGTTTGGCAATAGCATGTTGCGAACTCACTGGTTTAAGTCAAACGTCAATTCGGCTGACGCGGAGTTTAGGTGTTTCGATTTTCATGTTAGGGATACGTAGTAGAATTTTCTTTTCTGATTTCACAGAAACCAATTTACTACATTGTAAATTTATTACAGACAATAACATAATAATTGGATTACTATAGATACGTACGGGGAAATAATTTAATTATCCTATATGTGTGGCTTCCAATATATATATATATATACCTAGTTGATGTGTGGTAGCCTCTAGAGAAACCTGCTGAACGTTTCAAAATGTAAAGCTATTAAAGGTTAAGATCATTCATGAATATATGCAAGTTTAAAATTTACGTAATGTCACCTTTATTTGTGGTGCGAAGAATTAAAACCATGATTTCAGTTTTATCTATCTATCTATCTATATATATACACGCTATATTAAAACCTTAGTTTTAATTATAAACTATATTAGCATTATATATGCTACTATTATGTACAGTAGTATTACGTACAGTACAGAATGTATGAAAATTTTATATTTTTGTTCCCGAACACGTGGAAGTATGCAGTCATATGCTAAATTAGAAAGTCCGCACAATATAATTAATACCGTGCACGTAGAATAGCTAATCTTTTTATATTCTTTGGCATTCTATATCGATTCTACTGTAGTGAACATGTGTTTATTTTATTATAATTTGGTTGGTCTTTTAAGCTAAAGTAAATAATCTTATAAGGGTGGAAGCAAACGTTATATAGAAAGCCACACAATGTGTGGCAGTGCTTTATATAATAATAATAAATAACTAAACAAATATGGACCACTTTATGTGTTTGAAAACGCATTTTGTACTTTCATAGATTTTTGTAAAATTTTGCACTAGTTTCCGTTATTGTGCTTTAAATTTTGCACTTAGTAGATCAAATTTTTAAAAAATAAAATATGTATATAAATATATATGTGAAACGTTCCTGCCATTTGACAACAAGTAAGGAAGTATCTTGTGCCTTTCGTCATAATATGTACAGGAACTTGCCTCCTATTGCATTTGTAAAGTGCAGTCCAAGAAATAACATCTTGCGTCGGGAAATAACTTTTGTGTCAGCAGACTGTGTGGGCAATAAGTTGTGAATTGTATGTGAATGCAGTTATTTGTCAAACAGTTCAGTGTGGGTAAAAGTCATGAAATATTAAAAAAAAGGTTGCAATGGAAAGTGGTTAACTTTCAAAATCTAACCGATGCTTACTGAATCTTTGAAACAAATGTGAAATAATTTCTTTTTATGTATTTTAACATGTTTACATGTAGAACGATACAATTCTCCCAGCTGAATTCCTGTTGTGATCGTAGGTCTCTCAAGATGTTTAAAAAGTGATACTTTAAGCGTGCGTAGTCTGGATAATTTATCAGTTCAAGAAGCAGATTCTTTCTGAAATTTTGACTTACTATATTTTCGGGAGAGTTTGTGTCATTACAAGTAGATATTTCAGATTACACCAAAGCTGAAATTGAAAGCATAATATAATAATTTGTTCACTCATAAATAAATGCCTATTCGTATCTATGTGGCTAACGCGTACATTTTGTATGCAGGTAGTTCGTCAGTAAGTGATTGCCTTGAACACAGATCCGAATAGTACTTACGTTGAATTGAGTTGATTTTGAGTTTGAATAATACTTGGGATCTCAGTTATAAGGAGTATGGCCCGTTTTATATAGCCTTGGTGGAGGAAGTGATAGTGAAACCTTAAGAAACCTCAATGGTTTACAAGGAAGTCACGTCGTTCTTTACTGTTTTTTTAAGGGGGGGGGATTACAATTATTATTTGTTAAGAATATACAAAAGAGGTTTTTTGAAATATCAAGAACAGAATTTCAGATGATACATTAAAATACTCTTGTTTTGTCCAAATATTCTTCATATCTGTAGAAAGTTAACCACTTTTCGATTTTGTTCTTCTTTCTTGATTATAAAGGTATCGTAGTATTAAACTCGTTCAGAAATACGGTTGTACTTATCCTGAAATTTTAACCGTGGCACTTTTTGAGAGAAGTCACATAGATAAATATTTACATGCTATCAGTACAAGCTAAGCTAAAGGAAAATGGCTTACCTAATGCACTAGAATTCTTGTATGGAGCTTTCTAAAGTGATATGTGACTTCCCTGAAGAGACAATACATGCTTTGTCATTGCTTAATTGAATTACTAAATCTTGTTTTATTTGATAAAATTATTATAGTGCTATTTATGCAGAATTATTTCATCATTTGTTAAATTGTATTTTAAGAATGTTTGAGAAAGCTTTTGAAAATACATGGAATGAAATGTGATATTGATAATCTGACATGATTTCTTTTGACGTAAATTCCATAGAAAATACATGGAAATGAAATGCGATATTGGTAATCTGACATAAATTCCATCATTTCAGCCAGTTTGTGTTCGTTCTTCAAAGAGAATTGAATTGAAGCTTTGAAAGTAATCTAGAATATTTCAAACTTACTGCATCATGATAATTTTAGTGTTATTTTAACTGTATTATATATAGTTCACATAGATTCTATTTAAGCATAATAAATTAGTTGAACAACACAAAAAAGCATTAGAAGTTAGAACTTGTTTCAGGTACAGGATTGAGTTTGCGCAGTCCTATGGTGGGTGAAAATATTTTCTCTCGTGCAATGGAGGACAACAGATTGTACTTCATGAAAACTCGGGACACTTAAATGATCGTGCGAATTCAATTTCCTCGAGAAACAGCTGTAACAAATAACAAAGAAAACAACCTTGAAATCTCCATTGTATCCAAATTGACATAGCAGTCAGACGCTGTTGCCTCCTACCGTATGTCTTTCTAGGATGGCTAATGTAGCTTTCAGTTTGAGAAAGCATTCAGTAAAAAAGAAACTATGCCTACGAGTGCTTTGCATTGAAATATTTACTTATGTATATATTGTAAGACTTGTATAGTCATCTAGTTTTCATATTTAGCAGTGTATGCTAATAGGGATGTAAAATATTTTATTACATTGTAATGGATATTTCCAAAATTTCCAGACATGACTATTTATTGAATGCTAAATAAAATTCATTAGAATGTTGAGATTGTGTTTCTTTTCAAATGAAAGTTAGTTAACTTAACCCTTAAATACTGTAAAAGGTTTACCAATAAGAGCATCAGAACTTTTAAGATGAGTAGAATGAATAGTGTATTAAAATTATTACTGTAAAAAATAATCAGTGCCATTATGTTTTGAGGACGATGTTCAAATATTCTCGTTTGCGTCGGTGATGGAGTGGATTCTGAGAAACTAATTGTGCATCCACTATTTTTGCACTCACACATTGCGTGGTAAATTCGCAATGGTGTACGTCCAATGTTCCTCTTCCGGTTCACTATGGCTTATTCATGGCTTATTCTCATAGACCTGAATTTGAGATGAACTCCATAGAAGGTAAGCCAGGGGACGAGGGATCATATGATCTCGACCAGTTCAAATCACAATTTCTGGACAGATCACGTACGGTTCTGTCGTATTTTGATGGAAAATTCGATTAATGTGTATAAATCATTGAATTATACATCTCTCCATTTTAATTCACTTCACCACTACTGCATATAGATGTCACAGTTTAATTAGTGTTGCCACAATACAATTTCCAACTTGTGATGTTCCCATTGGTAAACCTATTAGTATGTGGTACTTCTCCTTGAAATGAACAATCATACTTGGACTAGTTTTATCCGTTCACATCTATTTTTGTTCTCTTTGTTACCAAATATTTCTACACTTCTGGGAGTTATAAAGGATTGCAAATAACACAAAGGAGCTAAAGAATATTGAAGAGATCTTTTTTATTTACATTTTACAGCATGTCCATTGTAATGGACAAGTGCCCTCAAGGTGTGTGAATTCGTACTTATGGAAGTTCTTGAAACAATATTGTTCTTCAACAAAGTACACGTGTACAAAGCTATATATATATATATATATATATATATATATATATATATATATATATATATATATATATATATATATATATATATATATATATATATATATATAAAATAGATCTTAACCCTTTCAGCAGATATCCTTACAATTGTGAATGCTACTTTCAGTTGTTAAAAATGCCAATCAAAGGATTTTAGTACACAAATTAGGTACAAGCACATTTGTGAGTGTCTGAATGACAAGTTGTCAGATACTGAATTGCCATCTGTTGAGTATATTGGAAATGACAACATTTATAAGTAGTGTGTTGTGCATTCACAATTATGAGGGTATCTGCTGAAAGGGTTAATGTATTCTGTCATCATCATCGAGGGACTTCTTTCTTTTTTATCAGATTCTAAAAAAATGATTAGTTCAATTATAAATGATTAATTCAGACAATTTGTCATTAAATGCAGCCCTACGAAAGATCTAATTTCTTCTTTATTTGTAGATTTGAATGACTTATGTGACTGCTGGACATAAAAGTTGTTAATTTCAACCATACTATTTACACAAGAATCCTGTATGTATCGTGGAAAATAGTCAATTGGATACATCTCACTTGCTGATAATCGAACTGAATCCCAGTCACTAAGTGGAATATTTAAATCTAGAAGAACGAATGGCTTATTTCTCGATGACATATCCTTTCTTCACAAAATCTTTCAGTATACTAGTTTGTTACTTATAGCTTCGGACGTACCACTTACTGGTGTTGGTTCGTCACTAATAATATCCTCTTCATAACGTTAATATCGTAGCATTTGTGACTATATATCAGCACCTGAAGTATATAATGAGAGATACTGATAAAGTTGCCTTTATAAACATTACAACAAGTAATGGCAATTAAAGAAAATAAAAAGTACTTCCATGAATTACAGAAAGGCCGTAGACATACAGTAGAGCAGAAGTTATAATACAATTAGTTACGAAGAAATACAGTTTTCTCTAGTCACTATCTTCGGAAATTTCTGGGTCTAATTAGCATTTAGCGGTTATTATTATTATTTTTTGTACTGTTCTTGCCGTATGTTACATAGGATGAAGTTATAATGCGAGTTACGAAAAAGATGGAACTTTACTATAATCATCTTTTCAAACTTGCGGTGCTGTCCTCTGTTTCTGTAGGCTAATTAACATATAGATGAGATCTTTTTTGAAGACAGTCACTTCATTTGATGATTTTAATTTATATTCTATAGAAGAGAAGTTACAATACAAATAGTCATGAAATGAAATGAATTTTCTCTAATTTCTCATTTTGAATTTTTTGAACAATTTGATATCAATCCCGTTGTTTTCTGATACACAATTATGAGGGGGACAAGAAAACAAGAAATAAGTCACGTGAAACACACACACACTTCGCTTATGCATTCTCAGCGCTTTCGTTTGGAACGAAAGTCTAAAGAAAGAAATCTGTGTTGTTGTATTTCGGAATCTATTAGCCAAATTGGTATATGTACTATTAAATCAATGGCGCGCTCACCAAATTTTTCTTCCTTCAAAGACGGATACTTTTCAAATAAAGCACTGTATAGAATACTATTTGAATGTACTGATTTGGATATGTTGTGGACACCACTGATCTTAAACTTAATAGATGGTCTCAATACAAATCAAATATATTTCATGTCATCAATATGTCTAAAATGTTGTCTGCATCCTTCTCAGGATCCAAAGTTCCTACAAAAGAACAAGAAAAATTAAGCGAACTACATAAACCAACTCAAATATAAATTATTTGGTTTTTAGAAAAAGTGATTACATGATAAATAAATATGAATTTTACTTGCTTTGTATGAAACTTTCAGTAAATACATTCAACTAAGGTAAACATGTGAGCGGAACAAGGAATACGAATAAATGTAAACTGATGAAAAATATATCATTAAACCGATTCTATTAACGGAAAAATATTTTCTACAGATACCTGTGGCATACTGTAATACTAATTGAAGCAAACCTTTACAGGATGCTGATGTTTTATTATTTAACAAGATAAAACAACCACAATGATTTCATAATTTATACAAAGAATACAGGAAATAAGGACAACTTAAAACTCATTGTGTTCCTTTATGGTAGCTATTCTGCTTCATTTGAAGACTCGTATATTGTAGTGTCTAGATGTAAAGTTATGGTATCAACAATAGGGTGGCCAGATGTCCACCTTTTGGCCGGACAGTCCGGGTTTTGGAGGTCCTGTCCCGTATCCGGCTTAGTAATCCGAGCCGAACGCCCATTTGTTCTGCTTTTCAATTGTCTCATTATAAATGTTTAACTTTCCATTATTCTAATGGCTTCAGTCTCAGACATTTCAGAATTTGCAAATTATTATCAGTACATTTTGTAACTTGTAAAGTAAGGCAAGTTTAGAGTTCCAAAATTTGGTAGGAAAACTATTAAATTAGCAACTCTGGCCATGCCCTATTAATTATAATTTATAATATTCTTTCCATACAAAGTAGTAATGTTTACTGCAAACGGAAATTGTCCTTAATGAATGCTACTTGGACAAAAGAACACAACCGACTTAATATCTCCAGAATTAAGTCCGAACTTCAAGTTTGTTTCAATTTTGAAGGAAAACGTAAGAATGATACGTACAGGGATATATTTAAAGAATTCTTGCAGAACAAGTCTATTAAAAGCCGCTCGAGGAGTAGAGAAATATCAATGAGATAAGAATTTTAACATGTAAATGTAACTTTCTCAGCTTGCTTGAGCCAAAGATGCCTAAATGCAATTAATGAATTGACTTGCCATATGTGGAGAAATGGTTTACAAATTCATAAAGTCCGGCTTTCTAAGTCAATTTGTCCGGCTTTTTAATCATTGCCCTCTGACCACCATAATCAACAATAGCGTGTGGTCTAAGGTATCAAATATTTTCAACTAAATCATTCCATCGCAAACATCAGCAATAACGGGATTAAAAAAAAAATGCCTACTTGAATTGACAAAAAGACTGGAAAGATTAAGAAAGCTCCATAGCCTGGCATAATAATGATGAAGTTTTTCGACATTTGTACACTTTTGATCACAAAAAGTGGTACTGCCTTCCAGAGACTAATTCCAAAAGGTTGAACCTAGATCCTTACGTCCCTCAGATCTCCTAAGAAGAGACATCTATTTTATCTTCATTCTGTTACAGAGTAATGTTTATTCTCTAATAGAAATACACCATCTGGACATTGCCTCCAAGTAAATAATCAGGTGGTAGTATATAGAAAACAATCATAAAATATGAAAAAAAAAAAACCTACATGATACCAGATTAACCCTTCACGTACACACTGGGGTCTGTGGGACCCCAAGCCATATTCATTCTAATACTATAACAATTGTATTTATTTTTGCAGTTTGGTCCATCAATGTAAATTAAGTTTGCAACACTGTCTATGCGGAATAATAGCAGTCTAGCCAGTTTAGTGAGACTCATTGTTGGAAATAGATGTTATTTTCGCTCTTGCGTTGATTGGGGTCCAGCATACACCAGTGTGTACTTTAAGTGGGTGAATTTTTTTGAAAAACATTTTGATAAAATGGATTTGGAAACAGTTTCGAAACTCTAGTTGTGTCTAAAATGTTCTGTTTACATATACTACTTACAACAAAGTATCACAAAGTTTAGTTTCACAATTGTCAGAAAGGTCATAACATTCACTGCTGTTGGGGTCCCACAGACCCCAGTATGTACTTTAAAGGAAGAATTATTTTATAAATTTCCCTCATGTTTTTCAAAATAATACAGTAATTACAAGAATGGTATTAGAAATACTATTTTCAGTAACATGTTGGAGCATTGTTGATAGATATTGTGTAAAAATGTACGAGTTCATTAAATAAAAAGAAACTCAATAATTTAGAGAAATATGATTGGGGTCTTACGAACCCCAGTATGTACTTTGTGAGTAAGAAAATAAGTGTGTACGTGCAGGGTTAAAACTTTTTGAAAAGTCTACCGTCAACAGAAGAGTAACAGAAACAAACGGAAAAAGGTAATAGTCATGCTCTATTGGTCTAGTGGGTAACGTAATGAATTCGAGTGTTAATGTTTGTTTAACATGGGTTCAGATCCTAGCTAGGCATTTATTTATTTATTTACAGAAAAATTTGCATTTTACTAACAAAGAGCATTCCTGTTTCAATGCAAGAAATTTATAAACATACATCACAGCTATATAACATAGCTATTCCTTTCGCAAAAAGGAAAAGGTGTACTTCGTGAAAATTCGAACATGAACCAGCAGACCTGTAGGTAAATTCGTGTGCTGCGCTCCTGCGATAAAATTTAAACATTCAAGTGATGTTTAAATGTATTTCTATTGTGTGGATCATCTAACAGTTTCTCTATTTTTCTTGCTTACACTATTGTGCTATGTGTTGCGTGAACTTCATTCGCAAACGTAATATATTTTATTTATCTTTTATCAAGATTCACAGCTTTAGAAGTTTTAATAAGGTCAATCAAATACTTAAGTGAACTGACTTTCGCATACCTTCCATTACTACAAGGAACAAAATATCGTGACAGATAATACCTATCTTAGAATAAAGCTCGGTCATTTTACTTTTATTAAAATGTCTGTCCTAAGGAAGAGATGGAGTTCCAACGTGTGCTGAAAGTAAGGTATGTCGTGAGCTCATGATAGAGAGATGAAACTTGGTGTATAAACTCCTTATTAAGAAGAAGGGCATATATGCCCCAGACGTTTTCGGAAATTCTGCTTTAACAGGAAGAAGAAGGGCAATGCCCGATTCTTTTTCATTAAAAATTACATCAAGGTTGTCTACCTTATAATCATAGGAAAACGCTTGAAATATTTTTTGAATTGAGTTAGAACTTGGCTCAGTCTGGTTTTTTGTCATGTCAGTTTTAGTAAAATCCGTATCCTAACGGGGAGAAGGTCTTCAAAAGTTGAAGTTGAAGGTGTTATATTCGGTATGTAAACTCATATAAAAATATGTGAAAACTTACTTGAGCGTTTTCCAAAATTCCGCTCCTCAGGGGAAATACTAGTGTCGAGTCGATTCTATAAGATTTAAAAAGCCCTTTCTTTATTGACAAAAAAAAAAAAAAAAAAGGTAAGAATTTGGTTAAGTGTGAAACGTGAAAATCGCGTGGAGTGCACTTAGCGCCCACATATAATATCGTATACTTAGCGCCCAGAAAATATTTGATGCTTATCAGTGTGCTAGGGTTGACCAAAGAGAGAACTAGTTTATATATATATAAATGTAGTTTCGTACTCAAATCATCTATCCCATCCCCTCTCTTTTGACGACTAAAGAACAAGAATTTTTCACTTGAAAGATCCTGCTATACTTCCTGCACAATTGTCATGTTACTTTTAAAACCCTTAGGCAAGTTGAAAGAAATGTGTTCTTTTCTTCCTCTTCTGTTCATCACCGTCAGCTCTAACACTCTGACTTTTTATGTACATCTGTAATTACGTACAATTTAATTACGACTTAAGAGCATTACCATATCACCTATGAGATTTTCATATATGGATGTGAATTCATGTGCCAGCGTTATTTTAAAATTTATATAGTTTTAAATAATAATAATTACACGCACCTTAATGCAAATACTACTGCATGGAAAACAGCAATTATTTATGCACATTGCATAACTTCATTTCCTATCGTAAATACAGGGTGTCAAAAAATTCAAATGCCAAAATTTGCTGGGTAATTCTTTATATCAAATGAAAATAAAACGTTCTAATGAACATGTGTCAAGTGTTATAAGCCGCCCTAAACGCAATCAATCACATTTTAAACTCTAGTTTAAAAATAATGGAACATATCGTAAGTAATCAAAGAAATTCGGCAAGAACTAGTATTTCCTCTATCTAAATATCCATACAAGGATACACTTTTAACCCTAGGACCACGGGCGGCGATTAGGGGGGGCAAAGGGGGGGCAGTTGCCCCTCCACTTTTTGAAATGACCCATTAATGTATATAGTTTCATTTGGAAATATAAAGTTTTGTATGTATTATTGGTTCATAGAATACAAATGGCGCCATAAAATATTTGCCGTTCCATGAGTACGTATTGGTTATCTTTCCGTGAAGTTAAGAAAGCTACAGAAATTGCTTTTTAAAAATGCCACTAAAAATGGCCCAAAAATTAAGCTGTTCGAGCGAGACAATTCGAGCGTACTTTCATTTCATCTTACAAGGGCTCGATATGTTAGTAAGCCGCTCTGGATCTAATTGAGATATCATTTCGCAAGAAAAGAAGTCCTTCACAAGTTCTTCTTTAATTGCACAAAAATTGACAGTTCCTAAAACAGTTCTTTTCTTGAAAAATTGACAGTTCTTTTCTTCTTTCTTATAGTAAGGAATATTTTGATTTGATTTTTTTCAGTTAAACATCCTGTTCAGCAGCGAAGCTATATGAGACGTGAACTTAATGATTAACGTAGAGTCCGAACCACGTGAGCTCCCTCTGGGAATTGAACCCAGGTCTCCCACGTGAAAGGTGCGTACATTAACCGCTTAGCCACGAAGGAGCTCAGTAAGGAATATATAATTTTGCAGTGTAATATACGAGTTTAGGGGTGTACATATACAGTTTTGTTATACAATTAAATTTAGTAAATTCAACATAATTCTAGGTTTTAGGATTATTTTGTATAACTGGAATGTGGAGTGACTAAGTATTGTTGAGTTTTGATGTATTCCAAGAAAATGAAAACTGTATCTAATGGCAACGAACATATTTCGGGAAGCTGCAAAAGTATTTCTTTGAATGTCGTAGCATATGCTTGTAGTATTCACTGTCTTTCTAAGAGTAATAACACATATAATAACATGCGTCTAATTAAAAATATAAGTTGTTCATTAATTTCCAGTTTCAATGTAACTTTTGCAGAACAAGCCTTATTATCCATTACTATGATTATTTGATTAATATTATCCTTTCTATTTATTTGTTTTGCAAATTTGTTATTAAATAGGTCCCTAATCTGATCACACAATTTTCCAGACAGAATTTTAAGATGCATGATTTTATGATTTTTTGATTTCATGAGCAAGGAATCAGATCTCTTCTTACACCTTCGTTGTATAAGAGTACAAAGAGTTAGTATCTTGTGTTGCTCTTGTCAATTTACGTAACAAAATATGAAACAAGATATACGGTATTTTAACTGAAAAAGATAGTTATACAGTTATACAGCCTTTAGTCTATATAACAGTCTCCTAATAGTTATACAGCCTTTAGTCTAACAAAGTGTTACAAGCAACCAGGAAAAGTAACATTGACATACAAATATTGTATTCAGATCATATCTTGCCTCCCCACTTTTAACGTCCAACCGCCGCCACTGCCTAGGACTACCAGGTGGGTCCATTGCACTCGTACGCATACTTTCTTTAATAATTACTAAGGCTTAGTAAGTATTGAGATTCTATGACATTTCCCTGGTTGTGTTCTTGTATTATGTTATATAAGTATTTTTTTTTTCATTTCCATGAGTTAAGTGATAGTTTTTAAAATTTATAGCATTGGGTACCGAGTGGGTCCATTAAACTCGAGCCTTAATGAAGAAATATGAGGATAGATTCAGAATAGATTGAGATTGTGGCTCGTAGCGGAGTGAACGTTCTGATAATCTTCTAACTGTCCCAATGAAGTCAGATATAACATATTGCAACTTTATATGTTATTATTTAGTTTGATTGATTTAATTATTTGCAATTTTGCTTATTTTAGTAGCAGCTTTTCTTTATTTATTCACTCATATAAGTCCATTGTCAGAAGCATAATAGTTGCTTTTGTCTATCAAACTGTATTAATTTTTCCATTGTATGCAGTTGCGTATCCAGGGGAAGTTTCCCGGGATATGAACTCCCAAGAACCAAAATTTTAAAAAGTTGCTAGAATAAAATATAAATTTGCGCTTTCAGTCTCCACATTAACAAAAAAGTTTTCCGGAGTAGGACACTGACCCCCCCCCCCGAATAGAAATCCTGGCTTTGCCACTGATTGTATGTAAAGTTTTGTTTATTGTTAGTGTGTTTTGATCATTGCACGTGGTAGACAAACAGATCACTAACAATACACGTCACTATTGATGGTAGAGGAGGAATATTTTTGGTAAATCAATAAACAATGAAGAAATTGATTCCCGACAGACGATAAGATATTAGCAGACTTATATACAAATGCAACTGAAATTTCTTGTTCAGGTACCGATATTGAAATGAGACGTTGAGTAGTTTTCTTATCCAGAGGATTGGTTAGAAGTTTGAAGCGTAGCACCTATAGCTAATGCAAAAGCACGTGCTAATGCAAAAAGCAAAACTCCGGAGAAAAGCGATCCTACATGGGCTGCCTTATGTTTTGATGACAACATCGGCGCTATTAGAATACCTGATAATGAACTGTTCCTAATTTGTGAAGTTGCAGATTCTTCACACACTCTGCAATATAATTTTATTCTTGCATAGGCCTATAATATGACTGTAGACGGACAATTTCTCATTTTTGGGGTGCGCTGTCTCTTTTGACAATATATACCCAGTAAGATCACCCATTGCAAAACACAATGCACAACTATCCTGAAGTGGTCACTTCTAGAGCGGAGGAAAAAACTCAAAGTTATCATATATTACAACACAACAAAATCATACGTTCACACTAACAATCATATGGCTCGCTGTTACACCACAAAACAATGAACAAAATGGCCTATGACAGTATTTTACATAACTGATGTAAGTGGACTCAACACTTATGGTATTGTGTCATCAAAGCGTAATTTCAAACGAGAAACAAACATTAAAAAGTTTGAAATTCCGTAAATTTTTCATTTCGTCTGGTTAGCAGTTCGCCAACGTTGAGAAGAAATCACAGAATTGAAGCTTCCCACCATACTGAAGAGGAACAGCCTAAGAAAGTCTCTCCAGCAAAGAGGGAGCACAAATCAAGAACTTTCTGCCGCAAATGCAAGCTACATGAATGTACTGACATTTAATATTTTCCAAGTGTAACACTCCGATTTTGATAAAATTTGGCAGGTAGATATTACACATGAAATAAATGAATATGTGTTTTCTTCTTTTCTGGGGAAAACTGTTTTAAGGGGTAAAAGCCCCCACCCTAAATTTGGAGAAATTTGAGGCCGGAAAGACAAGAAGAAGAAGTTAGTCGAAGTGAATGAAATTGTTCACAGATATTATAAACCTTAAATGATGGAATATATGTTTCGTACTTTCCCGGGAAAAATGGTTGGGTGGGGCACAGACCCCTTCAAACCTTTGATCTCGAAATATCAAAAGCGCTAATAACAGTACGTTAAACATGCCTAAGGGACATGGAGAATTGTAAGGAAATTTTGGGTAGGGACAATATAGAAAAAATAAATGAACACTTCTTTCTTATTTCCTGCAGAAAAAAATGTTTTTAGGGGCAAAAATCTCCGCCGAAAATTTTGAAATTGACGACCGAAAGGCATGAAGAAGTAGACTGGAATAAGCGAAATTGTGTGCATATATTGTAGACGTAAAATGACAGAATATTGTGTCGCATTTTTCTGGAAAAGATGGTTGGGTGGGGCACAGACCCCTTCAAACATTTAATCACGATTTATCAAAGTGTTCATTAGTATAGTGAAAAGTACCTAAAAGGACATGGAGAATTGTAACGAAACTGTGTTTAGAGACAATACGCAAAAAAATATACGAATACGTGTTTTTAGTTCCTGCGGAAAAACTGTGGTGTGACTAAAGTCCCTCCGAAAAAAAAATAATTATTACCGCAGAAGCGCAGGTAGTTTTCACAGGAAAATACGACACGTATTCTCTCATTTTACGTCTACAATATTTGTGGACATTTTCATTTATTACAGTATATTTCTTTCTGGGCTCGTGGAGTTGAATTTCGTATTTTTAGGAGGGGGGCCCTTTGTCACACTTTTGTTTTTCTGCACAAAATGAAAAACACGTAATCATTTCTTTTCTTTTCTTTTCTTTTCTTTCTTTCTTTCTTTCTTTATTTATTTTTGCGTACTGTTCCTACACAAACTATCGTTGCAATTATGTCCAACCGTTTTTCCCAGGAAAATACGAAACATCTATTCCTTCGTTTTACGTTTATAGCATATGTGCACAATATTATTCAATTCGGTTCACTTCTTGCCTTTCGGGACTCAAATTTCAAAATTTTGGGTGGGGGCTTTTGCCCCCTAAAACTGTTTTTCCGCTGAAAAGAAAAAAATATGCATTCGTTTATTTCATGTGTAATATCTACCTGCTAAATTTTATCAAAATCGGAGTGTTACACTTGGGAAGTGTTACATGTGAGAACAGCAGAATTGTATGAGAAGAGTCTTTGGGAAATTATACTGTAACTCGTTACAATCCAATAAAACAATTACCTGTGAATAATTAATTTTTAAATTTTGTTACGCAGAAATAAATTTCCTTCTTGCAAATTTTAATATTATATTTCTGAATAGTGTTTTACTTCATAATAAAACGTTACTTTTGCGAAAAAAGAAAAGGTTTGTATTTAGTTTTACGTCCCTTGGTTTTGCCGGGTAGGCTAAGGAAGACTTGAATTTACTGATTATAGTGGAACCCGAACCACTTTGGTCACTCAATGCTCTCCCACCAGGAATCGAACCTTGAACCTGATACGCCAAAGGCTTGCGTGCTTGCCACTAGACCAGCGGGGAGGGATAAAACAAACAAATATTGGAATATGTAAATTAAATTCACAACCAGACGTGGCTAGTGAGGGAAGTCGTAAGCCAAAGCGTTCCAGACAAGTCACACGAACACGAAGTACATACTGCAGCAGTTGGGATTGACGAATTTTTACAGGGAGAATGAGAAAGTCCGATTTCTATGGAATGGTGGACGGATTTGTTTTCCTTCTCTCTGACAAGGGTCAGAAGGGATGGATTACTTACAGCAATTCGTACCAGAAGAAACTGAAGAATTCCTAATTTATTTTGATCAACATTACGTATCAGGTAGTCTCTGGAGTATGCGACTTTCATCTTATGGTGATCTTACGATTCGATTTCTTTGCTAGTCTCTTTTGTTTCCTCGCAACATACCCGTTTATATAGCAACATTACAGAAAGAGACACGAACGAGTAAATTGACAGAAGCTTCGAATTTGAAATTCCAAAAGGTTGAACCTGTTCATCCTTCCTTGTGGATGGACATTGCAAAAGGATGAGACCATGGTTTCAACTGCATCGAACAAGAGTAGCGAGATGAATTACCGAAGACGATAAAATGGAAGACGATTAACCTTCAAAGGCGCTTGTTCAACTTATTGATGGATTATTCTCAAGGAAACACCATACTCGTTCAATATCTGATTGGAATTGATTACTGCATAAGGCTGTAACTTTAGGGTATAATGTGTATAATAAGGTTCGTAGAGCGATTAACTTATTGGTTCGTAAAGTAACGTTCCTTTTATTATAGAACGTTACGTTGTTTTTCAGTGCTTGTAGTGTATGATATCAATTGCTTAACTATATACATTTGCTTAACTATATGCTTAACTATATATTACGCATAAAGTTGTGAAATATGTATCAGATTTAATCGGCTAGCTTGTTAGATGTTTTTTTTTTTCTGAAACTGTGTAATACCATATGATAATTTGACTTTTTCTTTTTTGGTATCGAAACCGATGTTGTTATATAGTCAGAGTTATCATATGTCAGGTTTTTACCAGGACAGTTCCGGTTTGAAAGCTCTTGAAATGAAATGAAACCTTGAGTAGGATAGAGAAGACGGTGATTGTGAGAATGAATGAAATGGTGGAATGAAGAAAGTGAGAGAAAACGAGAGAACTCCGAGTTTATCCATGCACGCAGCGTCTGACTACCACAAAGCCCATTTGACGCAAGATGGGATAAAACCAGGGATCCCATGAACCAGATGTGAGTGTTTCTACCGCTGAACCACCGTGACCTCCATGAAGACTCTTATCCCGGTGTTTCGCCAGTTTACATTTTGTCCCGGTTCTCAGTCGTGAGAATATGTTCACCGTTTTTTGTATGCCTTATCCTCATTGCGGTATTCTAGATTACGTCTGTTTTACATAGTTTTCACATTGAAAGCTAAATATGTAACCTTAGTTTATAGTACATTTAAATATTGTAGAGCATTGCATACCACGGAGTACAGTTACATATATGCATATATATATATATATATATATATATATATATATATATATATATATATATATATATATATATATATATATATATATATATATATATAACTACATTTCTGAGTTTCACCCTTTCCCCCGGAGGTTATGATTCATTGAAGCGTCATAATCAGTGCTATTGGCTGGTCTCTCTGTCTATCTCTCGCTCTCTCTCTCTCCCTCTTCATAACAGTTTTACTTAGTAGACGCTAAGTACACGGAACATGGATGTAAGAAAATAACAGGAATTAACGACCTGTGGAAAGAGTGGTAAAATGAACTGGACATCCCTGATTGTGAGATAAAATCAATATAAAATTCCTTCTGTGAGCCAGAAACACTGGGCGCTAAGTCTACGGGCGCTACATGCACGGAACCGAAAATCGATATATAAACTTTTAAATAAAAATTAAACCCATATTTCAGCGTGTGCGAAAATTTCGCTTTTGAAAAGGGCAAGGGGCCGATTTCTATAATATTAAGATTTCCCATTATTTATTCAGGAAATAATTAATGCAAGAATTTGCTAGAGTTGGAAGTGTGAAATTAAAACTCTTAATTAAAACTGAAGGAAACACGTATTTCAACGGTGAGAGGGTGATTCAAATGTTCTACCCAAAATAGAGTATCACATAAATCAGTGAAGTTAGGGAGATGAAACTCGGTATGAGACTCCTCATTAAAAATAAGCTAATGAGCGTGCCGGTGTTTTTATAGACCCTTTTTTAAGAAAAAAAAGAGACATTTTCTATTAGTTTTTCCTCCGTATTGAACCAATGCTTCTGTTATCTGTGGCCGCATCACGGGAAAATGACTGGAAACTTTCAAATTAATTTTAGAACATATTTAGTATTTATCTCGAGCTAGGTTTCAATTACTACTCTGCTTGAAGGACGGAACTTAAAGTAGTATGCAATTCAAAATTAATGAAGAAAATAGAGTATGAATCCGTGAAGTTAAGATGAAATATGTATATAAACTTTTCATTATATCTTCCTAACTTCACGGGTTTCTTCATTAATTTTGAATTTCATACCACTTTAAGTTATATATGTATGTAATAATTCAAAATATTAAATACAACATGATTTAAATACTTTTTTTACATATAAGTTTCATGTATCACATTTTCAGATTTTTTTTTAATGTAACTTCATAAGAAATAGCTACAAAGTTTAACAACAGAAAGTTGTTATAAACAATAGAGTTTTTTTCTTTTCTTTTTTCTTTCTTTCTTTTTCTTTTCTTTTCTTTTCTTTCTTTTTTTCTTTTTCTTTCTTTTTTTTTTTGCATCTTTTGCAGACACCTTTTTCGATTTAGCGTACAGTGAATAAATAACTCGATCTACAGGACCTTGCTATCGCTCCACTGGTTACAACTTAGAGCAATGAAACTAGATCGTAGTCAAGTTTGTTGATACGTCTTGTAAACGATTCTTTTGGCAGGAAGCAGTTGTTTCTTCATATAGATTACGTTGTTATGAAATGTTTTTCTAACATACTATCAACCGTTAATACCCTGTTATTTTACCATACTTTTTCTCAGAAAAAAACTTTACCAGGTCGTTAGGTGGGTTCTTGTATTTTTTACGCAGCTTACCATTCAACTATTTTATCACTAATGTAAGCTTTCTACTTGCTAGTTCATGCAGAAGGACCAGAGTGAACTGCGCTTTGCGTTTCTTAAAGCTGTTTTCAAATGTTTAATCCATAAGTATGCAAATCCATGTTATCATATTGTTATTACAATACTGTTCTATCTTGTTAAGATAATTAAATAACAGAAAAAGAATGTTAAAGAATTTATGAAAGAATGTGAAAATGTTAAGTTCGGATGATCTCAGGGTTGGAAATTATATTTTGGATTCTTACAGAATTATGCATTGGATTAAGTTATGCAAGATAAAGAATCTGTGACAATTAAATAAATAAAGGTAGCTGCTAAGTTAAAATTTGAATGCGATTGTAGATTTCAGTTTAACATTTGCCTACCTCAGAAAAGCAAAGGAAGAAGAAGCAAACGTTCACAATTTATTATTTATTTCCATCGGCGCACATGGAATCGTTATTAATTACGAAGCGACGTATATAAAAACTAACAGTGGCGGCTCGTGCTTTGAATTTTAGGTGGTGCACAATATATGATCTCGTTTTCCATTATTATTAATATTATAAATAATAATAAATATTATTAATAATAGTAATAAATATTATTAATAATAGTTAGTATAAACAATAATAGTGATTTCTTTACGGCATACTTCTAGCATGCAAGAAATTCATTTTGTATGATTTTTGACGCACCCTTAAAATTGTTGAGTTTTCTAAATGACTCTTGAGAGCGCTGTCAATTTCAGCACTGAAATTAATTAATCCACTAAATACGCCTCGATTTGAAGAAGAGTTTGTTTCATCATGTCCTCTTAAAGCTAGTTCGAAGGCTCCACAAAACCGAATCCAATTGTTGATTATATTGAGCACGTACCTATTTTGCGTCACTTTTTGAATGTGATTCTCAATGGACCGCCTATAACCAACATTAGTTGAGCAGCAATATTCACATTTCCTAACACAGTGAGGTTAATAACGTGTTTTATATGAGTTGGCGAGTTTTCATTTTTTTTTTTTTGATTTCGTAGTGCCGATGCTGGATATTCACAACTCCTTTTTTACTCCATGTATTTTGCCCGGCCCCGAACAACAAACACGGAAAACAAAACAAAGCATTTTGAATTTCACATCGACATAACCACTTACGCTGTTTGTACAAGTTGGGATTAAACTTCCTTGTGAATGTTCGTTTCTGACTATTATATAATTATTTGCCTTATATTGAGAGTCGGAATCTGTCCTTCGATGCTTTTCACAAGTAGCTTTGCTTCTAAAGTTCTTTTTGAAAACGGCTCATTCAACAGAGACGTTAGAGAATTCATTGTCTCTTCACGTATATTAAGGACAGACACGTAATTATGCAATTACAGCAGCCATATTCAAATGAACAACAAAGACCGGGACACCCAGACAAACACACAGTACTACAAAGTACAAACATATTCGACAATTTGATCGTGAACATACTTCCATCCGATTCCAAATATATAATTTTTTCCGGTGTGATTTATTTTGCCAAAATAAACCAATACTCGAAATACTCCCCCTCAAAGACCTTTCAGTAAGAGGAGTGCTAGCTCCTATTTAAGCAGCCAAAGGAGTGTATGATAGTAGGCGGAAGAGGAGAGTGAAGAAAGACAAGGGTTTCATTCCGTATGTTCTCCTACATTCCCTTTGCGAGGACTTGGTCAGTCGAGTTAAGGACAGGGCTTGCAGTCACCTTTAAAATCTCACTCTTTTCCTCTTCTCTCTCTCTCTCTCTCTCTTTTTTTTTAAAAAAAAAACTGCTCTCCAACTCTCTCGTACATCCATATACATATAAAAAGGAAAACATTCTCACTATGCTGCCAAATTTCTACTCATTCCAACACGAGTGTATTAAATATTGACACCCTCAATCTGTCTTCACTCTTCACGGGGTCGCCTTTACTGTCTTCATAGCTGCCTTGACCTTACTTAGTTGACAGAACCAATAGTAGTTATGAGCACTTGACAATCTCGCATTTAGGCAAGGCGCAATTTATTTCCTCTCTGTATGACTTGGAGGAGCGGACCATTCGCCTTCAGGCGAGAACCATATCAACCAAGATTAGAGGGGGAAAGACTGTGGAGAATTTCCAGTTCCAAAACATTTTGATTTTGAAAAATTATTTTTGTTGGTAGACTTGCTTGTAAAAGATCTGCAAACATACAGATCCTTATGAGACATTATAAGGATCGTCGCATCCCCGCACCTCGCATCCCTCAGTGGCCCAGCTGGGAAGTTCGTCAAACTCCCAAGCAGAAAGCTATTAGCCAGCTTCGTTTCAAACGTACTTGTTTAAGAAAAGAAGATGTTGACAATAAAACGAAAAGTGATTTAGCAAATAAAAATGGAGAATATTGGGAGGAAGTTTGTACAAACATGCAAACATTAAGAGAAACCGCCACTGAAAAATAAACTGCTAAACTTCTAACAAGGGATGTTGTTATAGAAATCCTACTTTCTTTCAGTCGTCGGGTGCGTAAGGGTTATTTTAAGATAATGAAACATCAGCACTATTCTTGCATTTTAAATATTCAAATTTCTTTCTTTCTGGCAAAAGGTAGAATTGACATGAAATTCAGCTTAGAATAGCTTCTTTGCATCTAATTTAAAAACAGAAGAACATTTTTGTTTAGTTTTGCGTCCTAGGTTTATGCACTGAGGCTAAAGGAGACACCGATAACGAAATGGAAGACATTGGTAGAATGAAGAAAGTGGGAGGAAATGAGAGAACTCCGAGAACACGCACTCTCATTGTGTTTGTTTACCACGAAGTCCAGGTGTCTTACGCAACAGAGATGAACGTAACAAACAAATCATTACATTTTTCTGTACAAATTCGTAATATTAAAGATTCTTCTAATCGTGTTTGTATGTTTATTTTGAATTCTAGTTACAGAGTTACTTGTTGAAAGGCTTCACAGAAAATAAACTACAAAAGTTTTTTATCTATTTGCCTGACAAAAGCCGATTTAAGACCTCAGTTTTGAAAAACGAAAAAAAGTAACTCATTTTATTTGTAGCAAAACTTATTCAGGTTTCGGGGTATTTTCTGATAGGTTGTAATACTGACATTGGAAGTAAATATGATTTTACTTTGTTTCGCGAAATATAGTTCCTTCTCAACCTGCTATGCAAAATATGGGTCTGTTAATCATATGATATACGAGAAAACAGCACAATGTTTTCAAAAAATCTCACATTTACCCTGGTGACTTTAATGGATTTTTCATAAATGACTCCTTATTTTTCGCTCCAAGGAAGATAACTAGACAAAAGTATGTTTTGGAGACACTCAAATTGGCAATAAAAAGTTGCGTGAAGCAGAAAGTTAACCATTGTAGTCCGATTGAGTTAAGATATTTTCCCTACTTCTCTCGCTTATTTAATCTTCTAAATTAAAAATATAAATAATGTATCACATTTACAACTTTAAATTATTGCAATTTTCTGTATTGTAGCTATTTTGTTTGGCTATAACGAAATTATCATATGCAAGCTGCAATATTATTGTTCAATTTCCTCTCCTGACTATGACAACAATGCAGGGAAAAAGAGCCAGATGTAAAGGGAATTCGCAAGGTTCTAGTATCATTTTACTTTTTGGACTCAGTCTCTAGAAAACAGTCGCACTTTTTGCGAACAGAACTGTACAAAAAAGTTTGAATCATATATAGTGGCGTTTTTCAAATGTTTTTCAAATGAGAACCATTTTGTTTACAATTGTTTTGAGCATATACGAGTTGTTCATTTTTTAAATAATTGAAGGCTATCAAATGTATTTTATAAAAAATCCATACAAACAATTAGAATTGTGATTTTCGCAAGGTTCTAGTATCATTTTACTTTTTAACTCAATCTCTAGAAAACAGTCGCACTTTTTGCGGACAGAACTGTACAAAAACGTTTGAATCATATATGATGGCGTTTTTCAAATGTTTTTCAAATGAGAACCACTTTGTTTACAATTGTTTTGAGGATACACGAGTTGTTCATTTTTTAAATAATTGAAGGCTATCAAATGTATTTTATAAAAAAAACCCACACAAACAATTAGAATTATGATTTTTGCTTCATTAAATTCTATAATCATTATGTATTTGAGTTTCTAAGCTATAGTGTGATACGCAATTTAGTTGAATTTATTTTTTCTGTTTTGCCTTGCATTAGAATATCGTGTAAGAGGAAGTGGTGCGCGGATAACAGTTTGAGGAATAGTCCTATATAGAATAAAATTGACATCACTAAGTAGTCAGTATAAAGATTTTTTTTTAAAGGGTTAGAACTAAACAAACAAGTACTACAGAAATTTTATTTATGGAAAACTTAATTGTTCCTATTTCTGAACAGTAAAACGTGTTTCAGAATAATAGAATTCAAGATCCATACAACGATTTCGATATCGTTTCCAAAGTACGTATTATGAGTAGAGACCTGATGTTAGATATTGACACCAGAAATATGCAAAATAAGCTCTTAAAATTCTAAATATGGGTACTAAAAACTAATTCGAAATAATGAAGATGGGTTAAGCTTAGAGTTGCCCCTCCGTTTTTTAAAAAAAATTAAGAAAATTTACAGGAGAAAAAAAAAGGTAAGAAATACCGGTAATAATTTGAAGTTCTTATGTGATGTTTAGGTATATACTAGTGATGAGCAAATACAAGACCAAGACCAAGACCTGGGTGGTCTTGGTCTTGCACTGGAATCTTTGGTCTTGGTCTTGCTGCAAGAGTCTTGCAAGTGTTGCTTTTAAGAAATCTTATGCTTTTCATACGTAAATTTTACTCTGGATAAATTCTACAATGTGCCAATAGTAACGGAAATACAATGTATGTTTCTAAATGAAATATAGTTTACCTTCGTGTAAGTATGATGATAGTATACAACATAGGTGATAACCTTTATTTTTTTTTCAATGGGTCTCCACGCTTCACTACTTATACGATAAATTACAATATTTCGTTATCTTTTTATGTTTTTTTTAAACATATTCAATACTCTACTGGTTCCCAAATTGGGGAGAGACATGAAAGAAAATCAAGACGGCAGAGCTTACTGAAATACCATAAATTCCTAAATTATTTTTACACTCTAAAGGCGTCAGATATATATATTTTTTTAAATTTTCAACTAAGATTAGCTAATCTTTGTATTGAACAAACTTCCAATTAAATATTGAGATTTTTATTTTACTTATTCCAATATGTATTCTTTGGAACAGAAACTTGCACATTACGCAAAAGCGATGAAAAAATATTAGAGACTTTCTATAAAAGGAGAGAATTAGCTGGGTTGAACTGATAACGAATGAGAAGGTGTTAGAAATAGTAGCAGTAGGGGAGAAAAAAAGAATTTTAGATGTAATTAAAAGGAGGAAAAGAAACTTGTTGGGACATTGGCTGAGGAGAAACTTTATTATGAGGGACATGCTAGAGAATATGGTGGAAGGAAAGACAGGGAGGAGGCAAAGGAGACTGTAGTTGAAGGAAGGTATTAAAAAAAAAATGCTACGTCAAGACGAAAAGACTAACTGAAGCTTCTGAGTTGCATCAAGTGACCTGCCAATAATGGCAGAATAGCATCGATTATAATTAAACCTCTTAATATTTTAGTATAACTTGAGTAAAAACTGAAAACGACTCAACTGTCCATGTCTTTTGTGTAAACTCAACTTATACAAATACTTTTGACCTATATTAGAAATACAAAAACACAGCATCAAACTCCAAGTTATTTGAAATAACTGTACAGAATCACTATCATTTGTAAATATGGATTATTTATTGTTGTATAACGTTATGTCCTCGTGTGTCATATACCTCAGGAGGCTAAAAGATATATTGATAACAATTATTCAACGTATAAGCACCCGCCCATGAAATCAAACTTACGGTCATATACACAAGTTTTTGTCAATGTCATGAAAATGTTATTTCGATATTAGCTTTTTGAGCACACATTAAAAATTTCTAACGGATGCTTGATCCTTGGAGCCAAGGCCATGTTCATTGCCAAGGCCAAGGCACCTATGGTGTACGGAATTACCGATGTTCAATACTACATTTCTCCTTAGTTTTAGAAGAAGAACACCATTAATATTTTGAAATGATGTAATATCTAGTTTTACGTGCCACGATTATGCACCGAGGCTAAGAGAGATGGTGATGATGAGAAATGATTGAAATGGTGGAATGAAGAGAGTAGGAGGAAACAGCAAAAACCCCGAGAAAACCTACGCACACGGTCTCTATCCACCAATAAAGCTCACATGGTGCAAGGTGGGATCGAACCAGGGACCCCAGCACCAAAGGTGAACGCTCTACCACTGAGCCGGTACTTGTGAAAGACTCTTGGTCTTGGTCTTGGTCTTGCAGCTATGGTCTTGGTCTTGGTCTTGCACCCCTTAGTCTTGGTCTTGGTCTTGCATCGGGATTCCTGGTCTTGGTATTGGTCTTGCATGCAAGACTCTTGCAAAAACTGCAAGACCAAGACTCTTGCGCTCATCACTAGTATATACGTTTGGCAGTAAAGTTATGTTTCACCTTTATCCGCTCGCGCCCGCGGCAAATTGACCGTAATTTTTAGTTTTTGTGTGCCCTGCTTACTAGAGCTCTAAGATTATGGCTGGAGGGGTGTGTATTCTCTATTTAGACTCTCGCCCTCTAAATTATGTGCGGTTGCAGTCTAACCAGCGACAATTTCCGGCTCAAAACAAAACCAAAGTTGATGGTGGAAGGTGGACAGCCAATCTGCCGTGTGTGAGAGCGAAAACGTGAATTTTTTGTAGTCCATTTACGTAAAAATGTAAATAAAAGTTTCATTATTTTTCATTGACTGTTTCATTTTTAACTTTCCTAACATCAAAAATAATACAAGAAGACCATATCTGTACGAATTAACATTAGAGTGAATGAATAAAAACCCGAAAGCTCGTTCTAAAATCTAAAGTTTGCCACAAAATTTGCTGGTGTTCTTGGCCCAACACAGAAAGTAAACGACCGATGATGAAACTGTCCTAGCAATCCGAAGGGGTATTTGCTACATCTGCGAGTCCAGAAAAAACAACAGAACTCGCCTTGAATGTAAAGATTCTGTTAAAAACGTCTGCAGAAAGCACTTGACCATTACTATTACTTGCAATACATGCCTGCAATCGCAACAAAGACAATGACATGGATGTTGGTTAGTTTAGAACCCGCCTTGAATGTACAGATTGTGGAAAAACATGTGCAAAAAGCACTCAATCATTACTAGTACTTGGAATAAACACCAGCAGTCTCACGAGGATAGTAACGTGGATGTTGGTTAGGTTAGATTCTGTTCTTTCGTGTTTTGTTCAATGTATATTCATTCATATTTAGCAGTGTTGTAATTTAATTTAAATATAAATTTTTGGCCAACAATGATTTGTTTTAATTTACTAAATCCAATTACTCCAAAACATACACTTTGCATCATGTACAATGCTGAAAAACATGAATAATCGATGACGGCCAAATTGCCGTCGGCGCGAGCGGAAACGTGAGTTGGCAGTGTGCAAGTGGATGAAGGTTAATACGAAAAAAGATATGTAAAAGTGGGTATAGGAAAGGTGCCGAATATCGGATACTGTTTGAAAAAAAAAGCAATAAAATCTTTACCAACAGATATTTAATTGATATAGCCTCTTCTAAATGTTCTGTTATCTTTGTAGATTATAATTTGAAAGTTTCTAAGCAATAACGAAGTATTAAAAGAAAGATAAATACACTTTGGTACGAAGTCGCATTTTTCTCAGTTCTGAAAAAGGTTGCCCAATATCGGATAGTAAGGGGTCTCAAAATCGGACAGGAAATTAAATGTGAAAGATTTAAGGAAAACCACAACTGGAGAAGACTGTGCATTATTTTAATTATATTACATGGTGTCAATATATACAAAACGTAAAGTTCAAAAACATGTAGATGTAACTAAACGTTGTTCTATAAAATAATCTACTTTCTAAATATGTGCATATGTAAATTTATCTTAACTAAACATTGTTCTACAAAATTGTAGACGTTTTCAACATGTAGATTTATTTTGAATTAAACATTGTTCTATCAAACAGACAACTTTCTAAATATGCAGATTTTCTGGTACCTAAACATTGTTCAACAAAAGAAGCTACTTTCTAATGATGTAGATTTATTTGTAACTAAACGTTGTTCTACTCATCTGTAATAGCATCTACCAAGAAGTTAAATTACTGGCAATAATCACAAACAAAGGATTTCCGTGTTTTTGGATCAGTGCCTGCATATAGCTCGTGTGCCCATTTAAGACATCGCATATATTGTATCCATAGTTCACCACCTTTGTCAAGTTTATACGGCTGTGAACAAAACATCGAAGATTTTGGATGCCTTGAGGAACCCTATTTTCTTTCCCTTGACGTCAGCAACAGTCTGGAATATAACCTCAGAATCCCACTTCTTCCTCCAAGCGATTTCTGTCAACTGTAATAACCAAAGAAAGACATCAGCAATACCGTTCCCTAATATCTAATATCCGATATTTGGCAACGTAGGTCGTATGGCAACTTTCGACTACATACATTACGTAAACAGAAACGAACTACCAAAACATCATATAATTTAAGACTACTCTTCTTAGCCTATATTATAAGTGTAGCATGAATATGATTACGTTATCTTTATGGACGACATAACGCAATCAACTGTAGTACTGGAAATATTTCATAAGGTCAAAATCACAAAACACTTCACCACACAAATAAACATGTTGCAAGAGATATCATAACTTAAGTGTGTAATAGCCCACCTATTGTTGTGCAGTTACGATAACGACTGCTAGGCTGCAGCACCTCACACGGAATATTTCTCGGTATCCGATATTAGGAAACCATCCGATATTCGGCACCTTGACCCTACTATTTGCAAGACGTGGAAGGTTTCGGTGATTCAGCAGCATGATAGTCGTATAGGATGGCGAATCGGTGCGTTGAATGTGATATTTCTACATTGAGTTTTACAGAATTATGTAAGAATAATGAAGTCTTACCAGGTAACCTAACCTAACATAAACTAACCGAACCTGACAATGTTTTATTTATTTATTTATTTATTTATTTTTTTTTTTTTTTGTATGTTTGAAACTGGAGGGGCAACTCTAAACTTAAGCTATGAAGATAAATCTTCCGAAATTGAAATGAAGGTATGTTTAGTGATGTTTTAAAGACAGAAGCGTGTAATCCTTTCTATGTAATTTATTTATAGTTCTTACAGTAAATTGAATTATAATATATTTATAATAGATAATTTCATTCAATAACCCATAGATCTACAGCATTTTACGAAAAAGCAATTAAAAAATACATGTATCACTTTCGAATAAGATAAATTGTACAATATAATGTATATTTTAACATAATATATGTTGGCAGTCTACCACAAGGAATCATTAAATTCAAATTCTACAAGATATCTTTTTAAAGTTCTTATTGGATAAGTTGAGTAGTAGAAAAGCAGACTGGACCAAAAACAATTTTTACAAAATTGACTTATATATATATATATGACGTTACTGGTACGTAGATGCCAGTTATCACGAGAAATATGAATAAATGAAGATATAAACTCATTGTTTTCATTTATATTATATCCCTAACATTAAGAAATAGGTATTTTGCCTAACATCCAGTCTCTAATTACGAGGAATCTAAAGTCGGGGAAATTTCGTTGTAAAGAAATTTTGTTAAGCTAATTTAGACGTAAAGAAAGATTTTTTTTTTGTTTTTGCTCCTTTCTAATAATTAGATACACTGAAATTCATTCGTTAAAAAATGAATAGTAATCCACACATAAATTCACTGCATAGGCTTATTATTTCTTTTCAACAAAATACACTGTTTGTACCTTAAGCAATCATTTTTTGTGTATGGACTTGCATTCCACGTGCAGATTCACTTTAGGAGGGCTGGAGTGTACCAATTGCATAAAAGCTATTGTACAAATCACTAACTGATTTGTGCCAGATTGCCACTAAAAAGCACGAATGCTATCTAGCTGAGTCTAGCAGAAGTGTAGCAGGTTGCCTGCGGAGTAGCACGTCTTGTAGGAAGCGAGCGCGTCAGTGATGGTGGCTATATACACAAAAGATAGCGGAAAACACTAGGAAAACATTTACCTTACATGGACTGAGTATTTGTACGTTATTATGGGCGTTAAAGCTAAGATCCACTTATTTTTATTGCTTTCACATTGCTGTTCTAGGATAACGTAACACATTATATACATAAATTTCTTAAATATGTATATCCCTCAACTCTTTGACACTTTGATGGTTGCATATCATGAGTTAGGACGCTGCCTTCAGATACTTAACTCCACTTCACTTCACTTTGTGTACTGTAGTTAATGGCTACCTTATGGAGGAATCCGTGCTTAACAGGTAAATTTTCATTAATGTGTTTCTACGTAATTATGCATCTCACAGGTAAGAACAAACATATTTCGATTATTTATACATTGATCTACTTATAATTACAAATTTATTACTATTACAAATTTCTTCTGTAAAATTTATCTATGAATTCCTATTCTCAACCGGCATCAAAATGTGATTTACGATTCAAAAAAGAAACACTATAACAAATTAAAAGATAAAGATTGTTGCAAATGTTAGTCTCCGTCTTCTTGTACTATAAAGAAGATGAAAAGTTACATATAATATATATTACATGAATCCCAAATCCTCAAAATAATAACTACAGTCGAAGCAGTATATTACATTAGACAGCCATTGAATGCACCGAAAAACTGAAAGAGAATTGTTAAACAATAGCAACAAAATTCAGGGCAGTTAGATAAATCAACTGTAGCAAGCATTAATGTCCTACTTTAATGTTTCGTTGCTTATATATAAAATAAAAATAAATACACAGAGTGTTCATAAATACGTATATAATGATGCTATCCATTTTATGGGGGCATAGTTTTGTAAAATTTACTTCAGAAATATGAACTTTGATTTCGAAAGAGGAACATATAAGAAATCGAAATGTGTAGATCTTATCTGTAATATGCATAAAATGTAAGAACATGTAATACGAATTCTCACATATAAGCACATAAGAACGTACTATTAGAACACGAAAGCTATAATAAGCCGTGTTGTAAGTCGTGATCCATAATGATCGAGGTATCGGAAAGGTATCCAAAAGGTGTCCGACTTGTTCTGGTTAGCAGTCTAAAGTAATATACTGAAAATGATAATAGTGTCTGCAAAGAGTGTAACGGAATGGGGGATCTCAGTAATGTATTCAAAGAAAATCGAAGCAGAAGTTTGTATTACTGTACTTGGAAAGGATGAAATATTAGGATTTCGAAGAGTTTCTCACACCAGAGGCGGCGTTAGGTTTCGCGAGACCCCCTAAAAAACATCCCAGGTTGCATAAGTTCCAAGAGAAAATTGTGCTGGTTACATAAGTTCCAGGCGAAGTATAATGTGTGTTTAACAGCAGTTACGAACCCACAAGTTTTGGTTTCGGAACGACCTGCTCGGGTCGTATAAGTTCTAGGCGAAACCCAACATGTTCTTAATAATAGTAGCATGCAATATTTAAATAAAGTCATTAACATCTGTTTACACATACAAATACACTTAAGTAGAAACTTACCTTTATTCTATTTAATCATCCATCTTGTTGTCTCTCTTTCTACTGTTCTAGGAAAACATTTTCAGCCAAGATGTTCCTAGTCCTTTTATACGAATGATTTATACAAACTAGTTTTTTCTCAAAAGTTTTTCATTTCTTGTTGTTTTCCAAAATATCCCATTCACTTGCATGTCACAACTTTTTTTTTTTTTTTTTTTTTATAAACAGGAAGAGTTTTCTATATTATTTTAATAAGATGGCAAAATCACTTTCGAATATGTCCTTTAGGGTTAAGATGTATGGAGTTATGTTTTTCCACTTATATATTCAAAAGTAAATAATATTACAGACACTAATCCAGCATAAAAAATTATATACACACAATAATTACGAAGAAATATTTAAATCGTAATTTCAACAAAATTAGATCAGTTTCCATTCATTCAAGCATCATCATTTGTGATATTTTCCATAAGTAGAAGCTTTGCTTTGTTATAATTAAATATAAACTAATTATTTGCTGAGCAAAACTATATACTTTCATTAAAATTCAACACGTGTTACAGTTTCGCTAACTAACTCTTTGGCTTCATCAGACACTATGTGATACAGGATAACTGTACAATCGTATATACATACAACAGCTAAGATATCTTTCTTCTGATTGGCTACTGGCAGCAGCAAATCCCTTTCAATTATATTTATTTATTATCAGTAGCCAATCAGAAGAAATATATCTTAGCTGTTGTATGTATATACGATTGTACAGTTATCCTGTATCACATAGTGTCTGATGAAGCCAAAGAGTTAGTTGGCGAAACTGAAACACGTGTTGAATTTTATTGAAAATATATAGTTTTGCTCAGCAAATAATTAGTTTATATTTAATCATCATTTCGTTGTGTTAGCTTCACTTCATAGAGCTCGTTATCATAATGGTTCGATTTTTCTTGTTTGACTTTTCTATTGTGGAGAATTTCTTCGGCAGATTTTGAGTATACTTTGAATTATAATGACAATATTTTTTTTAATTTTTTTTAAGTTAGGAGAACATCTTCGATTCTGTCTACAGAGGGATTCTTCAAATTAGATTCATAAAGAATATTTTAGAATTGCTAAACTTATCTAAATGGGAACTTTACGTAATTTCCTGCTGCTAAAGACCTGGATCGCTTCTGTCATATCAATACTGCTAGATATGTCGTTTTCGATAGATAATATTGCTAATGAAGAAAGCCCATCCTCACTCATTGTCGACCGCAAGTATGTTTTAATCAGTTTCAAACGCGATAAACTTCTTTCTGCTGATGCTATCGACACAGGCAGTCAGAATAACCCGCAAAGCTACTTCTAAATTAGGATACTCTTCTCCTAACTTATTTTTCGCTATGTATTTCATGGCATTTTTTATATTACCACCACTGAAAACAGGACTGAACATTTTCAGTTCCTCAAATAGTTCAAAACCATCCACATCTGACATATCGTGCATTGAGAGAGCAAACTGAAGATCTTTACAACTAGCCAGCAGTTCCCCTTCTGTCAGACTTTTTAGAGAAGCAACATCGTATAAAAATACAAACATCTCGTGATACTTCCTTAGCGCTTGAAATCGAGGTTCACAACTTTGTGCCAAAATATCAATAATAACATAGAAATATTCAATTTTGAATTTGTCTTCACTTGACCATATTACCTCATCCTGCGCTTCGTATGTGAACATCCTTTTCTTTTTATGTATAACAACTCCTTTGAATTTTGACTGGATGCCAATACCACTCACTAATTCACTTGCTGTGATCTGAACTGACTGAAAACCTTGATCTCTGTATGTCTGCAGCCACTGTTGAAAACCAATCACATGCTTTAAAGCAACATCTATCTGGGAATCTACTCTTTGCCAAACTTTACTGATATTGTTAATCTGTACCAAAATGTCATACCAAATAATAAGAGAAACAATGCATTCATAAGACCTTATTTCCTTGATGAGAGACTGACATTCACTTGCCATAAAACAGTCACTAACTTACTAAAGCCTCACAAACTTCTTTCAGTTGGTGTCTCACGGCTTTCACTCTTTCCACTCTGCACTTCCACCTAGTTTCACACAAAGGTTTCAGAGTTAATTTGACCTTGGCTTTCAGAACTTCCCATCTGGCGCTTGAACCAGAGAACAAAGTAAAAAGTCTCTGTAAAATACCAAAGAATAATTTGGCTCCAATGCAAGAAGCTGCAGCATCTTCAAGTATTAAATTCCAGCTGTCAGCACCGCAAGGTATGAAGAAAGCTAGAGGGTTCAAGGTTTGAATCCTACTTTTAACATCACTTTTTTACCCTTCATATTGGCACAGTGTCATACCTCTACCCTCGACAATTATCAATTGATAAGCCACAACATTCTATTTCTCTTAAAATGACGCTTGTGAGTTCTGCTGCAGTAGTTTTCTCAACTGCTAGAAATCCGATAAAGTGTTCTTCAATGTCTCCCGTCGTTCTGTTTACGTATCTTAATATAATCGACATTTGTTCAGTTCGAGATATGTCCCTCGTACAGTCTAAAATGATAGAAAAATATTTGTTTTTCTTGACATTTTCGATGATTTTATTTTTTGTCTATTTAGCTAGTAGATCTATTATTTCATATTGGATGTCTTTACTAAGGTAATGATCTTTCACACTTTTGTTAATAATATTGCTTAGATGTTCTCGTAGAATAGGATCAAATTCTGCAATTAATTTAACTAAGTCCAAAAAATTGCCACTCCTTTTTGCACTCAAATGTTCTTCATGTACTTTGAATGCCATATTATGCCTCACCAGATACTGACTTATGCGCATTAGTCTCTCTAGAATATCTTTTCAACGTTTCTTTTCTGCTTCCAGTTGCGATTTATACAAAGAATCTAATGTTTCACCTAATCTTAACCTCTTTTCTAACTCCAAACACTTAAGAACATAGTCTATATGAGATGTACTAGATTCATGATTTCTAATAATTTTATTAAGATTTTTCCAGTCAGAACATCCTTCATTTGAACTCATCGCTGTAGTTCTGGGCTTAAATAGTCGACAAGAAAAACAGAAAACAGCGTCTTTTGACTCTGAGTAAATCAACCATCGATGATCTTGTTTTTCTCCATTACACATAAAACGAGTGTAATGAAATGAACTAAAATGCCGACCATTCTCACTTTTTGGAAAATCCTCTCTTTGAATACGAACTGGGCCTTTACGAACAAGTTCAGTCCTTCCTACATTTCCTATAAACTCTGGCCAAGAGCCGGGATCACTTTCTACAACTAAGCTGATTTGAACAGGATCCGAGGTGTTATATATATTTTCTTCGGTAACTTCTTCGGTTTCTTCTTCAACTTCATTTTCAATTTCATTTATCGTGATTAATTCATCATCTTCTGGCTCAGACACGACTTAGAGATGGTTCTGAACTTGAACTTCAGACTCAACATCCATCTGCTGTTTGGGTTCAATTTAAATTTTTTTTTTCATTGATCCTTTTAAGTTATCTTTCTCCTCCATTCTCTTTGCTGCTTTTTTCCTTTTAGCACTGCCGGATTCATACTTCCTACTTTTGTCGCAATCTCTTGAAGACATTTTTTCTGTTGGAAAAGGAACACAACACAATTCCATCATTAGGTTATCAATTTAGAAATTATTGCTGGAAGACAATGTTGTATAATAAGAAAATAATTAATGACGCACCTGTACTCAATGAGATTGATGTGCGCCTGGGTAACGTGAGACACTCTTTTAACACAGTGTTTCGAAGTCTGCTATAAACTGTAAGCGCCGTCCTGTATAGCCCGCTGCTGACACATTACATTAAAAAAAAAAAAAAAAAAAAAAAAAAAAAAAAAAAAAAAAAAAAAAAAAGGAAGCTACGCAAGATCTTCCACTATGGAACGAGAACTTTCAAGAAATTAGGAAATATCGATTAGAAAAGTAGGTAAGAAGTAAGGAAGCATACTATCCTGAAGTCGAGGAAAATTTACGTGAATAGATGTCTAGGAGACTCTGGTCTTTTCTTCAGAAGGAAACAGAAAGTCTGTCTATACATATTAAGGTTATATGCCTTCAATATGAAATAGAATAAAAATTGTCATGAAGAATGTTTAAGGAGCTGGGAAACAGGTGCAATTCAATGTGTAGGAGAAGAAGGGGAAGAACGTGTAGATTACTTATCTATTATCGGGATCATACGTCTGAAAATGGAATATCAATATTAGTGTGGATTATCGCCCCCAAACTCGTCTCGAATTTATCCGAATGCAGATCACCACAATACGCCACTGCTCTCTGTCGAATACTTTGTGGAAAGGAAGAAAAAATAATACCACAAACTTTACAGCATAAAATTATGCTGTACTTTGGACCTTTCAACAAAAACTGCGCGCTTCACCAACACAATCCCTCTTATCCTCCTTGCCGCGTTACGCAATATACGGACGGCCCTAAAAAAACATTTCTTGAAATAATGTGCATGTAAAAATGACTATATTTTTCATTTTAAGGATGTATTGCTGATAAAATGTTTTCTCAGTGTCAATAATCATTATGACTTGACAATATTACTAATTCAGTAGATATGACTTATCAACAATGAACATAAACATAACACTGACTTATTATTTTAATAGGTCATTTTTAACAAAGCTACCTATCCGTTGCTGTAATAAATTAATATAGACTCCTATCTTATTTTACGCTATATATTTCATGTCATTTTTAATATTACCACCACTGAAAACTCGTTATTATAACATAACTCAATACAAACTAAAACATATCGACGAGTTGATACTAATATTTATTTATAATTATTCAATTACGTTATCTTCGTATCTTTAAATGAGGCACTTACCTAGTTGTCAATCAGAAGAAACTCTCAACGTAGAAACTATGTAATACTTATTTATAGTTTAACTTATAAGTTAATTATGTAATGTAACACATATTATTAATACAAGAATTCTAACCATATAGCTATTTTTCTTCGCGAAAGTTTACCACCACCAGCTTTTAATTATCACCTACACTGGTCAAGAAGCGGCGAATCGTTCCATTACTCACCTTGACATTGTGATACATTGTTGTCAACTTTACCAAAAAAAAAAATCCCTAAACGAGCAATTTTAATATCAGCACATTCGGCAAGTCAGATTATTTCCTTAGAGCGCGGGGCACTAGGCGGTTGCCTACTTCGCCTATGCCTAACGCCGCTTCTGTCCCACACGTATAATAAGGTTGAAATATGAAATGGAAAGTATACTCTTACACACAGTAGTTCATAAGCAATCCATGATGAAGTGGTGTGCTATGTGAAGGAAACATGCACAGTGATCATGCGTAACCACACAAGTGTCACGTTCCTGCCCTGACTCTGTTAGATAGCATTCATGCTTTCTGGGGACATCTAGTACAAGTTCGTTTGTGTTGTTATATTTTTGGATTTAGGGGCCAGAATTTTTTGAATTAAAATTTCTTACTTTCTTCGTATATTTTCTTTATTTTTTGTTGGTTCAGGCTAGCTTAAGTTAGATTAGATTATATTAGGTTAGGCTGTTTAGGTTAGATTAGCTTTGTATTGGCCCCCCAGTTCTAAAACTATCCCGTTTGTATTTTAAAGTTATTTCGTGCTTTATGCACTACAGTTTTATGCCGTATATGGACGCACTCTATTTATACTCTGCCCTACTAAAGTAAATCTGCACAGAAAACTGCTACTCTTCTTTATTAAAAAAAAGACACTAAGACAGTAAGAATGAATTTCCTGCTATGAGAAGTTTATATTTCATGAATATAAGTATGCCGCCATAAAATGGAATAGCATAGTAAAAAAAAAAAAAAAAAAAAATATATATATATATATATAACAGTACAAATAAAAAGAGAAACTATAAACTATAAGGTTTATCATATTATCAAGATTAGCATACAGGTGAATCTACAATTAAGCTTTATTAACAATACCCAAATAGAATTATCACGAGGTTAAATCTTAAATTGAATGCCTACCAAATTTCTGAATTTAACTTCGTAATAACCGGAATAAATTGATGACTATTTACCTCAATCAGTAATTTGAATACAAAATGAACTGGAACTGCAATAACTACATCATAATTTTGCCACACTTTCTTAATCTTGATCTTGGATCCAGTCGTGGGTTTTTGTCTATTATTATGAGGCAGCCTTATTAAGTTAAAATCCAGTATTTTCCTTTGGTTGTTATAAGGTAAAATGGTTATACATTATTAAATGATGCTTTTTTTAAATATATCTATTTTTTATGATATTTATTGTATCCAGTAAAAATTCATAGGGAAAGGTGAATTTCTAGGTCTAGATTTGATGTCTCTAAATGGTTGCCTTGATAGTTTTGCTATTATTTTGTTACTATTTTTTTTTAAATATTTTCCATACGGACTCGTCTAAGAAATATATTTGTTTCCATTCGGTTATGATGCTTAGTTCCATGAGCGCTTTCGCTAAATACTTTATCATATTATTTTTAATGACTGAATTTAGTTTCCTGTAAAAATTCTATTATTGATTTAATTAGATCCCAGTTGTTTGTTGCCAATAAGTTTTTGATTGAATAAAGTCCATATCCCAGTTGTCTGTGAAATTTTTCTAACATGTATTTTCTTTCTTTTGCAGTTTGCTCACAGACCAAAATTATATGATCTATTAATTCAGTCTGCTTGTTGCACCAGCACAAATTTTTTTGAGATTTATTAATTTGATATAACTTATACGGCGTTTATGCAGTATTGAAAAGCAAACGGTAAACTAGAATTGTTTCGTATCTATTCCATATATGTATAATATTCCATGGTTTAGTTTTATTTAAATCCATGATATTCCAGTAATATGTTCCTGGTCCCACTTTGTTTTCTAATTTCCAATCATACACCAACTTTAACTGTTTTAGTTTAACTACTGTTTTGAAATTTAAATGACTAGTTTTGATTAAAGCTGATTGTCCTTCATTTCACTTTTTTTATTTCAGCTATATCAGTTCCATCGTAGAATTTTATGTTTGAGTGTAATTTCGCATCCAGCAATGTTATATTATATTCTTTTTCATGTTTATATAGAATGTTGATATTTAATAAGAGCCATTTAGTTTAACTTGTCCAGTTAGTCTTTTGTATAGTATTGTGTACACTGAGTGCGTCAGAGCATATGCATGAGTTGTACAACTAGAGTTTTTTAATAGTAGAAGATCTTGTTTGATTGCGAAAGCTTCTTCTTCAAAAATTGAAAAAAAAAATCGGGAAGTTTAAGCATTTTCGTAATATTTAAGCTAGGACCTATAATTGCTGTGCCAACTTTTTTTTTTTTTTTTTTTTGAATATTTAGACCCATCTGTGAAAACTAATGTACAAGTTGTGGATAATTGATCCAAATGAGAGTTCCAAATATTTTTGTTAATTTTTTGTAATATATCTAAATTTATGGATGAAAAATATTTCGGCATAATGATCTTTATATGTATTAAATTACTATTGTAATTAGTCATATAGCATGGTATAGATGGTGTTTCGAAAATCATTTTTTCATAAATTTTTACATTATTGAATGCTCGAACAATCCATGGTAAATTGTTTCTATACGGTAACCTCTTATCTTTTCCTAATTTGTATATTATCTGATGAAGTATTTCGACGATAGGATTTTTTGTTTTCTTCATCCTTGATACAATGAAGTTTTCTGCTAGTTTAGATATTTAAATATGTAGAGGAAATGTACCAGTTTCATCAAAGACAGCGTTCCTCGGACAAAAACTGGGTTGTGAAAGTATGATTTTAAGCATGTCATATATGAAGTTCGTTAGTTTTTGATAAAAGTAATTCATGTTCTTCGTATAAAATATACTGCTATATAAAATTTCACTTATTACACATTATATAAGAATTTTATTAAGATATATTGGGTTTATTCTCCATCTTTTGATACTTAAGCTTTTAGGCATGTTATGGTATTTATTAAGAGTTGCTAATAAATGAGATACACAACCTTTCCAATTCATTCTTTTATTTAAATGATTCCAGATATTTAAAATTGTGATTATTATGTCCCTTTATATTTATCTCTGAAATAGTATACTGCAGTTTTCTCGTGAATACAGTATATTTGCTTTTATTCCAATTAAGTTGGATCACTAGGTGCAGTAGCGGTTTCTGACGTAGGGCTACCGGGCTACAGCACGCTTCCTATGTTTGTGTATTTGTGTTAGACTAATTTTAGTTCAAAAAATTTTCATCTATTCATCTGTTTAAACTGTTCATCAATTAACAAAATACAGAACTTTCCCATGACGATCTTTTTCGAGCGTGGAGCGCGATTATCAGCGACCTCAGCAGTGTGGAAGTTGTACTAACGAACCGAGCGGGCTGTACTGAATGGAGCCCGCTTGAACTATACAAGCCTATATCTCTAGCATGGAGCAAAGATCTCAATATGCCTTGTCCACTTTCCTTTTTTTACACCCAGAATAGCTTCCACCGTGCTGTGTTAGGTTGAGCCCGAAGACATTCTGCGCAAGCGCTAAGTATTCCTCTTTCTCGCTTTCTTTTGTTTACTGGCGGCGCTCGCCGCTCGGTTTTGTCTTTTCTTCTCCTTTTTATTTTCTTTAATCCTAAAGGTCCGGGAACCCAGAATTGTCGGGAGTGTATATTAAATGAATTGAACATTTTTGACATCGGTAATAAGGGATCAATTAATGACGTACAATCTAAAATTAAAGAACACTTTCCTTTGGCACACTACGTCCATTGTTAACCAATTAAATTTGATAATGGGAAGAACTGCATCTCAAAATCAATCGGCAAGGGTTTTCTTCTGTAGTCTTTCAGGATTTTCCACATTTTTCCTCCTGCTCCCCACAGCGTGTATCTGTTTTTAAAAAAGTGGCTGTACGACGTATTCCGAGTGGGTCAGCTACTAAATGGAATTTCAAGTCACGAACCGTCAATTCTATCTATGAAAATTAAAATGTTTCGAAAGAGTGCTTTTCAGAACTAGAGAAATCCAACACAGGGAATTCATGTTTTGGTTAGAATTCTTTCACAAAATAATGCCGCATGTGAATATTTTCTATAATCAAATTCAGTGCAGGCCTACCATTAAAGTACAAACAGTACTTAAATATTTAATTGAAGCCATTGAGAAAATTCGGAATGACACAGACAATATTAGAACAAGTGATATTTTTCTTCCAACAGTTCGTAAAACAAATATGGGCGGATTATATCTTGCAGAGTACCCAATGCCAAAGAAGTATGTGATCACATTTCTGCGGATGCGCGAAATAGATGTGAGAAAACAAGCCATTTGGATGCCGCCAAACTTCTGGATTCTGCAAATTTTAGTGATTTTTCCGGAACATTTCTGGACACTGCGGTTGAAAGCTATCCAATGTTAGGTAAGCAGTGACTTCGCACTGAGCTTTTGGTTCTGTCAGCTTATCTTTAAAAACAATTTACAGAACAATTTTAGCGAAATAACAACCATTTTGCAAATAACAGTGACCATACCAATGTCCACAGCAGAGCCTGAGAGATGCTTTTCGTCTCTAAAGAGAATTAAGACATTTATGAGGAATTTCCGTAGGTCAGGAAGGTTAACTGCCCTTGCCATGCTCTCGATAGAAAAAAGTTTGATCAACAACATGGGTGATTCCAGGGTGATAGAAAAGTTTGCCAACATTAAGAATCGAAGGATGGATATCAACTTCCGCTTTCAGTAGGTAAATACACGTATATATATATATATATATATATATAATATATATATATATATATATATATATATATATATATATATATATATATATATACACTGCTCCACAAAACTTAAGCAACTCGAAGAAAGTGGCAGAAAATAAAACGACACGATTACTGCACCAAGTATAATGAACAATAAGACGGTCCAGATGAACAATGCAACACAAATGAAGACGAACAATACAGTTAGGATGTACAGAGTGACCAAAAAGTTCAGCACAACGATACCTGAACAGGTGAAGCTGGATTGTGCGAGGGCATTGGCAGTCAAAATGGAGTGTGACACCACGAACAGCTATACAGGCACGACATCTGACCTCCATGCTGCAAATCAGAGTGTTTATCAAGTCTTGCGGCAGATGGCGCCACTCCTCGAGGAGAGCTGTTTGCAGGTCAGGGAGAGTGCGTGCTGGTGGACTGCGCTGCACTATTCGCCGCCCAAGAGCATCCCACACATGCTCGATGGGATTAAAGTCCGACGAATATGCAGGCCATGCAATACACGTAATGTCTTCGCTCTGCAGGTACTCGGACACAAGATGTGCACGGTGTGGGCCGGCATTGTCATCCATGAACAGGAAGTTTGGGCCAAATGCTCCGTGGAAATTGCGCACATGTGTATTGAGAATTTCATCCCCGTACCGTTGTGCTGTCAAAGTGCCACGTTGCACAATATGGAGGTCCGTTTTCCCATCCAGCATAATTCCACCCCACACCATAATGGAACCACCGCCATAGGACGGCCGTTCAGTAATGAAGTTTGGATGATAGCGTGTTCCTGGCTCTCTCCACACTAAAGTCCGACCAGAATCAGACGACAGGCTGAATCTCGACTCATCGGAGAACATGACACGCGCCCACAGGTGTTCCCCCCATGCAACATGTTCCTGACACCATGTGTAACGCGCACGTTTGTGCTCCAGTTTCAATGGCAC